>NC_088408.1:16797288-16981716 GCF_034236695.1 Oncorhynchus nerka
GTGTTTTTATGGTCTCCACTCTAGTTCCCTGCAGCTAATCTGGGCGTATGATGACCAGAGATGGCTTGAGCTGACAAATGAGTTAAAGACTGCATTACATAGACAAGAATGTGTTTTACTAGATAGCTTAGGAGTAGGACAATCCCTCATTGTCTCAAAATCATCCTTGCATCTGCGAGACTAAGCCAGGGTGGGGTTAATACAATACACCCCCTTGCAGATGACAGGATGAACCCAAAGTGGCTTATGATGCCCCAATCTGCATGGGAGGGGTGGAACCAACCATAACTAAGCATTCTTAGTGTCAGAAAAAAAAGAAACGTCCTTTCACTGTCAACTGCGTTTATTTTCAGCAAACTTAACATGTGTAAATATTGGTATGAACATAACAAGATTCAACAACTGAGACATAAACTGAACAAATTCCACAAACATGTGACTAACATAAATTGAATAATGTGTCCCTGAACAAAGGGGGGGTCAAAATCAAAACAGTCAGTATCTGGTGTGGCCACCAGCTGCATTGAGTACTGCAGTGCATCTCCTCCTCATGGACTGCACAAGATTTGCCAGTTCTTGCTGTGAGATGTTACCACACACTTCCACCAAGGCACCTGCAATTTCCCAGACATTTCTGGGGGGAATGGCCCTATCCCTCACTCTCCGATCCAACAGGTCCCAGACGTGCTCAATGGGATTGAGATCCGGGCTCTTTGCTGACCATGGAAGAACATTGACATTCCTGTCTTGCAGGAAATCACTCACAGAATGAGCAGTATGGCTGTTGGAATTGTCATGCTGGAGGGTCATGTCAGGATAAGCCTGCAGGAAGGGTACCACATGAGGGAGGAGGATGTCTTCTCTGTAACGCACAGCGTTGAGATTGCCTGCAACGACAACAACCTCAGTCCGATGATGATGTGACACACCGCCCCAGACCATGATGTCCCCTCCACCTCCAAATCAAACCCGCTCCAGAGTACATGCCTAGGTGTAACGCTCATTCCTTCGAAGATAAACGCAAATCCGACCATCACTGGTGTGACAAAACTGTGACTCGTTAGTGAAGAGCACTTTTTGCCAGTCCTGTCTGGTGGGTTTGTGCCCATAGGTGACGTTGTTGCCGGTGATGTCTGGTGAGGACCTGCCTTACAACAGGTCTACAAGCCCTCAGTCTAGCCTCTCTCAGCCTATTGCGGACAGTCTGAGCACTGATTGTGCGTTCCTGGTGTAACTCGGGCAGTTGTTGTTGCCATCCTGTACCTGTCCCGCAGGTGTGATGTTTGGATGTCCCGATCCTGTGAAGGTGTTGTTACACGTGGTCTGCCACTGCGAGGACAATCAGCTGTCTATCCTGTCTCCCTGTAGCACTGACTTATGCGTCTCGTTCCACAGGTGTTCATGAATTGTTTATGGTTCATTGAACAAGCATGGGAAACCGTGTTTAAACCCTTTACAATGAAGATCTGTCACGTTATTTGGATTTTTACAAATTAACTTTGAAAGACAGGGTCCTGAAAAAGGAAGTTTATTTTTTTGCTGAGTTTATAAAGAACTCTTCAAGGTTAGGTTACTCGGTCCAACACTCAAGGGTGTGGGGTCGACCAGCCTCATTATTGCAATAATTAATCGATATTGAATAAAGATGATTGTTTGAAGAATAAAAAAATATATCTCACTTGATTAAAATATTCCACGAAAATATCGCCTAACTTTTGCCAATCACGGAGCGAGGCTCTTGGGCTGTGGCCTATTGCTGCTTTGTTGACTTATGGTTGGCCAACAAAAAGCTATACACGCCACGCTACACTCTCGTGAAAAGCAAGAGCAGCAGTATAAATTATACAGTTTATCGCTCTCTTTACTGTAGCAGTCACGTTTGTCAGTTAAAATTACACATACCTGAGACCTGTGACAATCAGATCTGACCCAGACCTGTGACATTATTTAGAACTCTGGATTTGAACCCACTCGGGTCCCAGATTTGTTCTCAGATATTCATGTACAGGTGGATCCGTAAATACCTCTATTACCTATCGCTCCACAAAATATGCGGCCCTTGCAGAGCAAAGATATCAACTACTTCAAGGACTCTGTGCAAGATACATCACTGATTGAAACGCTACTAGCGCACACCGCTAACTAGTTAGCCATCTCACACCGGTTATACTCGTCCCCCTTTTGACCTCCTTCTCCGCCGCAGCAAGTGATCTGAGTCAACATCATCAATATAACAGTATTGCTTCCATCCCTCTCCTTTCCCCAACTTCGGCGTGAATCAAGGACCCTCTAAACAACAGTCACCTTCAAAGTAGCGTTACCTATCGTGCCACAAAAGCCACAGAGCAAGGGAATCAACTACTTCAAGGTCTCAGAACGAGAGACATCCCCGATTGAAAAGCTACTAGCTCGCACCTCTAACTAGCTAGCCATTTCACACTGGCTACACACACACACGTACCCAGAAAAACATGCACAGACATACACACACACAGTTAGGGCTTTAAGCATTTAGTAGGGTTACTTCTGCAACACTTCTTCATGAGTACAATATAGGTCACAGTCTGCATTGATAATCACAATGCTGCTGTGATCATTGAAGTTGTTTGTGAGTGTGTCCACCCTGAGCACATACATTATATTACACAACACCACTTCCGGCAGTCTGTAGAGGAGGCCTGATGGATCCCAGTGGCAGCTGTCACCATGCCTAAGAAGCCAAGCTGAGGATAATTATTGATAATTGCTTTGGGAGCCATTATTTTCCCCGTTCTACCGGCCACACAACATGGCGCTGTGTATGTGTGTGCCCGTGCGTGTGTGTGTGCAGAGGGAGTTTAGTGTGACCAAGACAACTGGAAAACACAAACGGAGATCTATTTCTGCTGCCTGCAAGCTCTGACAGAAAAGCCTCTGTTGCGTTTTGCTGCTATTGGATAGATTTCTCCAAGGGGATACCCTAGCTTAATTGGATGGGAGAGGCTTTAGTCCCAGTCACTCAAATGCCATTGGTTGATTCTCACTGTGTAAGCAAGTTCACGTGAGTGCTGATGGCTTATATTTTACATAGTTACTTAAGAGTCAGTAAAGAGTGTGGATCATTTCACAGTTATGGTAGTCCAGCAGGGTCAATTCAGTCATTTGTAGTTGTTGTGCTCTTAGTTGTTACGGAAATTGACCCACTATGCTGTTTACTTTCTGCATCTACACCATATCGCTGAGTCTACGTTTAATGAAATAGATTTCTGCGAGTTGCATTTGTATATATATACAGTGAGCACCATAATTAATTGGACAGTGACCACTTTTTTGTGATTTTGGTTCTGTACTCTAGCACTTTGAGTTTGAAAGGATACAATGACAATGAGGGTGAAGTGCAGACTGTCAGCTTTAATTTGAGGGTATTTTCATACATATCAGATGAACCGTTTAGAAATTATAGAAGCTTTTGTACATAGTCCCCCCCATTTTCATGCATCAAAAAACATTGGACTGTTTAACATAATGTAGAATAAAGTAATCATTGTTAATATTTGGTTGCATATCCTCTGCATGCAAAGACTGCTTGAAGTCTGCGATGCATCGACATCACCAGATGCTGGGTATCTTCCCTGGTGATGCTCTGCCAGGCCTGTACTGTAGCCATTTTCAGTTCTTGCTTGTTTCGGGGACTTATTGCCTTCAGTCTCCTCTTCAGCATGTAAAATGCATGTTCAATTGGATTCAGATCTGGTGATTGACTCGGCCAGTCAAAAACCCCTTCGTTGATCTAGCAGTATGTTTAGGGTCATTGTCTTGTTGCTTGATGAAGTGCCGTACAATGAGTTTGGAGGCATTTGGTTTTATCTGAGCAGATAAAATATTTCTGTAGACTTCAGAATTCATTGTTCTACCTCTGTCTGCAGTCACATCATCGATGAAGACAAGTGAGCCTGTTCCACTGGCAGCCATACAGGCCCAAGCCATAACACCCCCTCCACCATGTTTCACGGATGAGGTGGTATGCTTTGGATTATGGGCATGTCTTTTTTTTCTCCACACTTTCCTCCTTCCATCACTCTGGTACATGTTAATCTTTGTCTCATCTGTCCATAATACTTTTTTCCAGAACTCTTGGGGCTATTTTAGGTGTTTTTTAGCAAACTGTAATCTCACCTTTCTGTTCTTCAGGCTTATCAGTGGTTTGCATCTTGTACTGTACTCTCTCACCTGCTGGTGTAGTCTTCTACGTATGGTAGACTTTGACACATCAACAACTGTATCCAGAAGAGTGGTTTTGATCTGTTGGGCTGTTGTCAGGGGGGGTTTGTTCACCATAGAGAGTATTATCCTGTCATCCACTACAGTGGTCTTCCTCAGTCTACCGGGTCTTTTGACATAATTGAGTTCACCGGTTGTTTTTTCTTGTTAATGATGAACCAAACTGTTGACTCGGGCCCAGGGTTTGTTCCTGATTGATTGGTTTTCATTTCTGAGCCTTATGACGGCCAACTTCATTTGCATCGACACTGCTATCTTCCTCATGTTGTCACACCCCAACAACAACCTCAAAAGGCAATAGCAAAGTCTAGAATCAATACTATTCATCTTTATCTTATCCGACCTGCCACAACTGAAGTAATTAAATTATGTATTTTATTACATTTTTTAGATCACTCTACTAATATATGTTTTTGAGATGTTTTAAACATATGTTGTATGTGTGACACTCAATATTGGTATCCCCTGTCCCTACTAGTCACGAGGCACATTCACACCTTAGCCCAGGAATAAGAGCCTCCTTAGTCTTGGGCTAGGGAAGATTTTAGCCCGGGTCTAAGTCGAGTGTTCACACTTGCATATTCTAAAGTGGGCTAGCACCAACCTTAGCCCAGTGCTAGCTGGCCCTGCTCCTGAGCTTCCCCAAAAGGGATGCCTAAAAAATACTGTACCAAAAAAGCCTGTGTGAAAGACGGTCAAGAACAATCCTTAGATAGGCAGCTTTAAACAAACCATCAATGTTGGAAATCAAATGCTAGGCTAGAATCAAGAGGAAATCAAATTCTAGGCTAGAATTGTAAGAGGTAGAATTTTGGTCGCATGTAAGAGATAGAATGTTGGTCGCATGTAAGAGATAGAATGTTGGTCGCATGTAAGAGTGAATGTTGGTCACATGTAAGAGATAGAATGTTAGTCGCGTGGCAGAGATAGAAAATTGGTCGCGTGTCAGAGAGAATTTTGTTGACGTGGCAAAGATAGAATGTTGGTTGCATGTAAGAGATAGAATGTTGGTCGCATGTAAAAGATAGAATGTTGGTTGTGTGTAAGAGATAGAATGTTGGTGGCATGTAAGAGATAGAATGTTGGTCGCATGTAAGAGATAGAATGTTGGTCGCATGTAAGAGATAGAATGTTAGTCGCATGTAAGAGATAGAATGTTGGTTGTGTGGCAGAAATAGAAGGTTGGTCGCATGTAAGAGATAGAATGTTGGTCCCATGTCAGAGATAGAATGTTGGTCACGTGGCAGAGATAGAATGTTGGTCGCATGGCAGAGGTAGAATGTTGGTCGCTTGTCAGAGATAGAATGTTGGTCGCCTGTCAGAGATAGAATGTTGGTTGCCTGTCAGAGATAGAATGTTGGTTGCATGTAAGAGATAGAATGTTGGTCGCATGTAAGAGATATAATTTTGGTCTCATGTAAGAGATAGAATGTTGGTCGTGTGGCAGAGATAGAATGTTGGTTGCATGTAAGAGAGAATATTGGTCGCGTGGCAGAGATATAATGTTGGTCTCATGTAAGAGATAGAATGTTGGTCCCATGACAGAGATAGAATGTTGGTCGTATGGCAGAGATAGAATGTTGGTCGCATGGCAGAGATAGAATGTTGGTCGCGTGGCAGTGATAGAATTTTGGTCACATGAAAGAGATATAATGTTGGTCTCATGTAAGAGATAAAATGGTGGTCACATGTAAGAGATAGAATGTTGGTTGCATGTAAGAAATAGAATGTTGGTGGCATGTAAGAGATAGAATGTTGGTCGCATGTAAGAGAGAATATTGGTCGCATATAAGAGATAGAATGTTGGTCGCATGGCAGAGATAGAATGTTGGTCGCGTGGCAGTGATTTAATTTTGGACACATAAAAGAGATATAATGTTGGTCTCATGTAAGAGATAGAATGTTGGTCGCATGTAAGAGATAGAATGTTGGTCGCGTGGCAAAGATAGAATGTTGGTCACATGAAAGAGATATAATGTTGGTCTCATGTAAGAGATAGAATGTTGGTCGTATGGCAGAGATAGAATGTTGGTTGCATGTAAGAGATAGAATGTTGGTCGCATGTAAGAGATAGAATGTTGGTCGCATGTAAGAGATAGAATGTTGGTCGCATGTAAGAAATAGAATGTTGGTCGCGTGGCAAAGATAGAATGTTGGTCGTATGGCAGAGATAGAATGTTGGTCGCATGTAAGAGAGAATGTTGGTCGCATATAAGATAAATAATGTTGGTCGTATGTAAGAAATAGAATGTTGGTCGCATGTAAGAGATAGAATGTTGGTCGCATGTAAGAGAGAATGTTGGTCGCATATAAGATAAATAATGTTGGTCGTATGTAAGAAACAGAATGTTGGTAGCATGTAAGAGAGAATTTTGTTCATGTGGCAGAGATAGAATGTTGGTCACATGTAAGAGATAGAATGTTGGTCGCATGTAAGAGATAGAATGTTGTCTGCATGTAAGAGAAAGAATGTTGGTCGCATGGCACGGCTAGAATGTTGGTGGCATGTAAGAGATAGAATGTTGGTCACATGTCAGAGATAGAATGTTGGTCACATGAAAGAGGTATAATGTTGGTCTCATGTAAGAGATAGAATGTTGGTCGCATGTAAGAGATAGAATGTTGGTTGCATGTAAGAGATAGAATGTTGGTCGCATGTAAGAGATAGAATGTTGGTCGCGTGGCAAAGATAGAATGTTGGTCGTATGGCAGAGATAGAATGTTGGTCGCATGTAAGAGAGAATGTTGGTCGCATATAAGATAAATAATGTTGGTCGTATGTAAGAAATAGAATGTTGGTCGCATGTAAGAGATAGAATGTTGGTCGCATGTAAGAGAGAATGTTGGTCGCATATAAGATAAATAATGTTGGTCGTATGTAAGAAACAGAATGTTGGTCGCATGTAAGAGAGAATTTTGTTCATGTGGCAGAGATAGAATGTTGGTCACATGTAAGAGATAGAATGTTGGTCGCATGTAAGAGATAGAATGTTGGTTGCATGTAAGAGATAGAATGTTGGTCGTATGTCAGAGATAGAATGTTGGTCGCATGTAAGAGATAGAATGTTGGTCTCATGTAAGAGATAGAATGTTGGTCGTATGTCAGAGATAGAATGTTGGTCGCATGTAAGAGATAGAATGTTGGTCGCGTGGCAAAGATAGAATGTTGGTCGTATGGCAGAGATAGAATGTTGGTCGCATGTAAGAGAGAATGTTGGTCGCATATAAGATAAATAATGTTGGTCGTATGTAAGAAATAGAATGTTGGTCGCATGTAAGAGATAGAATGTTGGTCGCATGTAAGAGAGAATGTTGGTCGCATATAAGATAAATAATGTTGGTCGTATGTAAGAAACAGAATGTTGGTAGCATGTAAGAGAGAATTTTGTTCATGTGGCAGAGATAGAATCTTGGTCACATGTAAGAGATAGAATGTTGGTCGCATGTAAGAGATAGAATGTTGGTCGCATGTAAGAGATAGAATGTTGTCTGCATGTAAGAGAAAGAATGTTGGTCGCATGGCACGGCTAGAATGTTGGTGGCATGTAAGAGATAGAATGTTGGTCACATGTCAGAGATAGAATGTTGGTCACATGAAAGAGGTATAATGTTGGTCTCATGTAAGAGATAGAATGTTGGTTGCATGTAAGAGATAGAATGTTGGTCGCATGTAAGAGATAGAATGTTGGTCGCGTGGCAAAGATAGAATGTTGGTCGTATGGCAGAGATAGAATGTTGGTCGCATGTAAGAGAGAATGTTGGTCGCATATAAGATAAATAATGTTGGTCGTATGTAAGAAATAGAATGTTGGTCGCATGTAAGAGATAGAATGTTGGTCGCATGTAAGAGAGAATGTTGGTCGCATATAAGATAAATAATGTTGGTCGTATGTAAGAAACAGAATGTTGGTCGCATGTAAGAGAGAATTTTGTTCATGTGGCAGAGATAGAATGTTGGTCACATGTAAGAGATAGAATGTTGGTCGCATGTAAGAGAAAGAATGTTGGTCGCATGGCACGGATAGAATGTTGGTGGCATTTAAGAGATAGAATGTTGGTCACATGTCAGAGATAGAATGTTGGTCCCATGGCAAAGATAGAATGTTGGTCACATGTAAGAGATTGAATGTTGGTCACATGTAAGAGATAGAATGTTGGTTGCATGTAACAGATAGAATGTTGGTCGCATGTAAGAGATAGAATGTCGGTCGCATGTAAGAGATAGAATGTTGGTCACATGAAAGAGATATAATGTTGGTCTCATGTAAGAGATAGAATGTTGGTCGTATGTCAGAGATAGAATGTTGGTCGCATGTAAGAGATAGAATGTTGGTCTCATGTAAGAGATAGAATGTTGGTCGTATGTCAGAGATAGAATGTTGGTCGCATGTAAGAGATAGAATGTTGGTCGCGTGGCAAAGATAGAATGTTGGTCGTATGGCAGAGATAGAATGTTGGTCGCATGTAAGAGAGAATGTTGGTCGCATATAAGATAAATAATGTTGGTCGTATGTAAGAAATAGAATGTTGGTCGCATGTAAGAGATAGAATGTTGGTCGCATGTAAGAGAGAATGTTGGTCGCATATAAGATAAATAATGTTGGTCGTATGTAAGAAACAGAATGTTGGTAGCATGTAAGAGAGAATTTTGTTCATGTGGCAGAGATAGAATGTTGGTCACATGTAAGAGATAGAATGTTGGTCGCATGTAAGAGATAGAATGTTGGTCGCATGCAAGAGATAGAATGTTGTCTGCATGTAAGAGAAAGAATGTTGGTCGCATGGCACGGCTAGAATGTTGGTGGCATGTAAGAGATAGAATGTTGGTCACATGTCAGAGATAGAATGTTGGTCACATGAAAGAGGTATAATGTTGGTCTCATGTAAGAGATAGAATGTTGGTTGCATGTAAGAGATAGAATGTTGGTCGCATGTAAGAGATAGAATGTTGGTCGCGTGGCAAAGATAGAATGTTGGTCGTATGGCAGAGATAGAATGTTGGTCGCATGTAAGAGAGAATGTTGGTCGCATATAAGATAAATAATGTTGGTCGTATGTAAGAAATAGAATGTTGGTCGCTTGTAAGAGATAGAATGTTGGTCGCATGTAAAGAGAGAATGTTGGTCGCATATAAGATAAATAATGTTGGTCGTATGTAAGAAACAGAATGTTGGTCGCATGTAAGAGAGAATTTTGTTCATGTGGCAGAGATAGAATGTTGGTCACATGTAAGAGATAGAATGTTGGTCGCATGTAAGAGAAAGAATGTTGGTCGCATGGCACGGATAGAATGTTGGTGGCATGTAAGAGATAGAATGTTGGTCACATGTCAGAGATAGAATGTTGGTCCCATGGCAAAGATAGAATGTTGGTCACATGTAAGAGATTGAATGTTGGTCACATGTAAGAGATAGAATGTTGGTTGCATGTAACAGATAGAATGTTGGTCGCATGTAAGAGATAGAATGTCGGTCGCATGTAAGAGATAGAATGTTGGTCACATGAAAGAGATATAATGTTGGTCTCATGTAAGAGATAGAATGTTGGTCGTATGTCAGAGATAGAATGTTGGTCGCATGTAAGAGATAGAATGTTGGTCTCATGTAAGAGATAGAATGTTGGTCGTATGTCAGAGATAGAATGTTGGTCGCATGTAAGAGATAGAATGTTGGTCGCATGTAAGAGATAGAATGTTGGTCGCATGTAAGAGAGAATGTTGGTCGCATATAAGAGAAATAATGTTGGCCGTATGTAAGAAATAGAATGTTGGTCGCATGTAAGAGAGAATTTTGTTCATGTGGCAGAGATAGGTAGGTAAATGTTTTATATTCGGTAAATAAACATTTTATATTGTGTGTTTGCATTGACCTTACATTGACTGAAACTATTCTCTTCTTACAATATTCTTTTTAATGGTTAGTTGAGCTGATCAGTCTTGGCCCAGCCCACCATTTTGTTAAAATGTCTTTTTAAATGCTATAATGGCATGTAAGAGATAGAATGTTGGTTGTGTGTAAGAGATAGAATGTTAGTTGCATATAAGAAATAGAATGTTGGTTGCATGCGTGAGAGAGAATGTTGGTCACATGTAAGAGATAGAATGCTGGTCGTATGTAAGAAATAGAATGATGGTCGCATGTAAGAGATAGAATTTTGTTAATGTGGCAGAGATAGAATATTGTTCACATGCAAGAGATAGAATGTTGGTCGCATGTAAGAGATAGAATGTTGGTCGCATGTAAGAGAGAATGTTGGTCGCATATAAGATAAATAATGTTGGTCGTATGTAAGAAACAGAATGTTGGTCGCATGTAAGAGAGAATTTTGTTCATGTGGCAGAGATAGAATGTTGGTCACATGTAAGAGATAGAATGTTGGTCGCATGTAAGAGATAGAATGTTGGTTGCATGTAAGAGATAGAATGTTGGTCGTATGTCAGAGATAGAATGTTGGTCGCATGTAAGAGATAGAATGTTGGTCTCATGTAAGAGATAGAATGTTGGTCGTATGTCAGAGATAGAATGTTGGTCGCATGTAAGAGATAGAATGTTTGGTGGCAAAGATAGAATGTTGGTCGTATGGCAGAGATAGAATGTTGGCATGTAAGAGAGAAAGATAAGATAAATAATGTTGGTCGAAATAGAATGTTGGCAGAGATAGAATGTTGGTCGCATGTAAGAGAGAATGTTGGTCGCATATAAGATAAATAATGTTGGTCGTATGTAAGAAACAGAATGTTGGTAGCATGTAAGAGAGAATTTTGTTCATGTGGCAGAGATAGAATGTTGGTCACATGTAAGAGATAGAATGTTGGTCGCATGTAAGAGATAGAATGTTGGTCGCATGTAAGAGATAGAATGTTGTCTGCATGTAAGAGAAAGAATGTTGGTCGCATGGCACGGCTAGAATGTTGGTGGCATGTAAGAGATAGAATGTTGGTCACATGTCAGAGATAGAATGTTGGTCACATGAAAGAGGTATAATGTTGGTCTCATGTAAGAGATAGAATGTTGGTTGCATGTAAGAGATAGAATGTTGGTCGCATGTAAGAGATAGAATGTTGGTCGCGTGGCAAAGATAGAATGTTGGTCGTATGGCAGAGATAGAATGTTGGTCGCATGTAAGAGAGAATGTTGGTCGCATATAAGATAAATAATGTTGGTCGTATGTAAGAAATAGAATGTTGGTCGCATGTAAGAGATAGAATGTTGGTCGCATGTAAGAGAGAATGTTGGTCGCATATAAGATAAATAATGTTGGTCGTATGTAAGAAACAGAATGTTGGTCGCATGTAAGAGAGAATTTTGTTCATGTGGCAGAGATAGAATGTTGGTCACATGTAAGAGAT
Organism: Oncorhynchus nerka; assembly: GCF_034236695.1. Lineage (NCBI taxonomy): Eukaryota > Metazoa > Chordata > Actinopteri > Salmoniformes > Salmonidae > Oncorhynchus > Oncorhynchus nerka. Next base: position 16,808,897 of record NC_088408.1, read on the forward strand.
AGAATGTTGGTCGCATGTAAGAGAAAGAATGTTGGTCGCATGGCACGGATAGAATGTTGGTGGCATGTAAGAGATAGAATGTTGGTCACATGTCAGAGATAGAATGTTGGTCCCATGGCAAAGATAGAATGTTGGTCACATGTAAGAGATTGAATGTTGGTCACATGTAAGAGATAGAATGTTGGTTGCATGTAACAGATAGAATGTTGGTCGCATGTAAGAGATAGAATGTCGGTCGCATGTAAGAGATAGAATGTTGGTCACATGAAAGAGATATAATGTTGGTCTCATGTAAGAGATAGAATGTTGGTCGTATGTCAGAGATAGAATGTTGGTCGCATGTAAGAGATAGAATGTTGGTCTCATGTAAGAGATAGAATGTTGGTCGTATGTCAGAGATAGAATGTTGGTCGCATGTAAGAGATAGAATGTTGGTCGCATGTAAGAGATAGAATGTTGGTCGCATGTAAGAGAGAATGTTGGTCGCATATAAGAGAAATAATGTTGGCCGTATGTAAGAAATAGAATGTTGGTCGCATGTAAGAGAGAATTTTGTTTTGCTGATCAGTCTTGGCCCAGCCCACCATTTTGTTAAAATGTCTTTTTAAATGCTATAATGGCATGTAAGAGATAGAATGTTGGTTGTGTGTAAGAGATAGAATGTTAGTTGCATATAAGAAATAGAATGTTGGTTGCATGCGTGAGAGAGAATGTTGGTCACATGTAAGAGATAGAATGTTGGTCGTATGTAAGAAATAGAATGATGGTCGCATGTAAGAGATAGAATTTTGTTAATGTGGCAGAGATAGAATATTGTTCACATGCAAGAGATAGAATGTTGGTGGCATGTAAGAGATAGAATGTTGGTCGCGTGGCAGAGATAGAATGTTGGTCACATGTAAGAGATAGAATGTTGGTCGCATGTAAGAGATAGAATGTTGGTCACATGTAAGAGATAGAATGTTGGTCGCATGTAAGAGATAGAATGTTGGTCGCATGTAAGAGAGAATGTTGGTCGCATATAAGAGAAATAATGTTGGCCGTATGTAAGAAATAGAATGTTGGTCGCATGTAAGAGAGAATTTTGTTCATGTGGCAGAGATAGGTAGGTAAATGTTTTATATTCGGTAAATAAACATTTTATATTGTGTGTTTGCATTGACCTTACATTGACTGAAACTATTCTCTTCTTACAATATTCTTTTTAATGGTTAGTTGAGCTGATCAGTCTTGGCCCAGCCCACCATTTTGTTAAAATGTCTTTTTAAATGCTATAATGGCATGTAAGAGATAGAATGTTGGTTGTGTGTAAGAGATAGAATGTTAGTTGCATATAAGAAATAGAATGTTGGTTGCATGCGTGAGAGAGAATGTTGGTCACATGTAAGAGATAGAATGTTGGTCGTATGTAAGAAATAGAATGATGGTCGCATGTAAGAGATAGAATTTTGTTAATGTGGCAGAGATAGAATATTGTTCACATGCAAGAGATAGAATGTTGGTTGTGTGTAAGAGATAGAATGTTAGTTGCATATAAGAAATAGAATGTTGGTTGCATGTGTGAGAGAGAATGTTGGTCACATGTAAGAGATAGAATGTTGGTGGCATGTAAGAGATAGAATGTTGGTCGCATGTGAGAGATAGAATGTTGGTCGCGTGGCAGAGATAGAATGTCAGTCACATGTAAGAGATAGAATGTTGGTCGCATGTAAGAGATAGAATGTTGGTCGCATGTAAGAGATAGAATGTTGTCTGCATGTAAGAGAAAGAATGTTGGTCGCATGGCACGGCTAGAATGTTGGTGGCATGTAAGAGATAGAATGTTGGTCACATGTCAGAGATAGAATGTTGGTCACATGAAAGAGGTATAATGTTGGTCTCATGTAAGAGATAGAATGTTGGTCGCATGTAAGAGATAGAATGTTGGTTGCATGTAAGAGATAGAATGTTGGTCGCATGTAAGAGATAGAATGTTGGTCGCGTGGCAAAGATAGAATGTTGGTCGTATGGCAGAGATAGAATGTTGGTCGCATGTAAGAGAGAATGTTGGTCGCATATAAGATAAATAATGTTGGTCGTATGTAAGAAATAGAATGTTGGTCGCATGTAAGAGATAGAATGTTGGTCGCATGTAAGAGAGAATGTTGGTCGCATATAAGATAAATAATGTTGGTCGTATGTAAGAAACAGAATGTTGGTCGCATGTAAGAGAGAATTTTGTTCATGTGGCAGAGATAGAATGTTGGTCACATCTAAGAGATAGAATGTTGGTCGCATGTAAGAGATAGAATGTTGGTCGCATGTAAGAGATAGAATGTTGTCTGCATGTAAGAGAAAGAATGTTGGTCGCATGGCACGGCTAGAATGTTGGTGGCATGTAAGAGATAGAATGTTGGTCACATGTCAGAGATAGAATGTTGGTCACATGAAAGAGGTATAATGTTGGTCTCATGTAAGAGATAGAATGTTGGTCGCATGTAAGAGATAGAATGTTGGTCGCGTGGCAAAGATAGAATGTTGGTCGTATGGCAGAGATAGAATGTTGGTCGCATGTAAGAGAGAATGTTGGTCGCATATAAGATAAATAATGTTGGTCGTATGTAAGAAATAGAATGTTGGTCGCATGTAAGAGATAGAATGTTGGTCGCATGTAAGAGAGAATGTTGGTCGCATATAAGATAAATAATGTTGGTCGTATGTAAGAAACAGAATGTTGGTCGCATGTAAGAGAGAATTTTGTTCATGTGGCAGAGATAGAATGTTGGTCACATGTAAGACATAGAATGTTGGTCGCATGTAAGAGAAAGAATGTTGGTCGCATGGCACGGATAGAATGTTGGTGGCATGTAAGAGATAGAATGTTGGTCACATGTCAGAGATAGAATGTTGGTCCCATGGCAAAGATAGAATGTTGGTCACATGTAAGAGATTGAATGTTGGTCACATGTAAGAGATAGAATGTTGGTTGCATGTAACAGATAGAATGTTGGTCGCATGTAAGAGATAGAATGTTGGTCGCGTGGCAAAGATAGAATGTTGGTCGTATGGCAGAGATAGAATGTTGGTCGCATGTAAGAGAGAATGTTGGTCGCATATAAGATAAATAATGTTGGTCGTATGTAAGAAATAGAATGCTGGTCGCATGTAAGAGATAGAATGTTGGTCGCATGTAAGAGAGAATGTTGGTCGCATATAAGATAAATAATGTTGGTCGTATGTAAGAAATAGAATGTTGGTCGCATGTAAGAGAGAATTTTGTTCATGTGGCAGAGATAGAATGTTGGTCACATGTAAGAGATAGAATGTTGGTCACATGTAAGAGATACAATGTTGGTCGCGTGGCAGTGATAGAATTTTGGTCGCATGTAAGAGATAGAATGTCGGTCGCATGTAAGAGATAGAATGTCAGTCGCATTTAATAGATAGATAGTTGATCGCATATAAGAGATAGAATGTTGGTCGCATGTAAGAGATAGAATGTTGGTCACGTGGCAAAGATAGAATGTTGGTCACATGAAAGAGGTATAATGTTGGTCTCATGTAAGAGATAGAATGTTGGTCGTATGTCAGAGATAGAATGTTGGTCGCATGTAAGAGATAGAATGTTGGTCGCATGTAAGAGATAGAATGTTGGTCGCATGTAAGAGAGAATGTTGGTCGCATATAAGAGAAATAATGTTGGCCGTATGTAAGAAATAGAATGTTGGTCGCATGTAAGAGAGAATTTTGTTCATGTGGCAGAGATAGGTAGGTAAATGTTTTATATTCGGTAAATAAACATTTTATATTGTGTGTTTGCATTGACCTTACATTGACTGAAACTATTCTCTTCTTACAATATTCTTTTTAATGGTTAGTTGAGCTGATCAGTCTTGGCCCAGCCCACCATTTTGTTAAAATGTCTTTTTAAATGCTATAATGGCATGTAAGAGATAGAATGTTGGTTGTGTGTAAGAGATAGAATGTTAGTTGCATATAAGAAATAGAATGTTGGTTGCATGCGTGAGAGAGAATGTTGGTCACATGTAAGAGATAGAATGTTGGTCGTATGTAAGAAATAGAATGATGGTCGCATGTAAGAGATAGAATTTTGTTCATGTGGCAGAGATAGAATATTGTTCACATGCAAGAGATAGAATGTTGGTGGCATGTAAGAGATAGAATGTTGGTCGCATGTGAGAGATAGAATGTTGGTCGCGTGGCAGAGATAGAATGTTGGTCACATGTAAGAGATAGAATGTTGGTCGCATGTAAGAGATAGAATGTTGGTCGCATGTAAGAGATAGAATGTTGTCTGCATGTAAGAGAAAGAATGTTGGTCGCATGGCACGGCTAGAATGTTGGTGGCATGTAAGAGATAGAATGTTGGTCACATGTCAGAGATAGAATGTTGGTCACATGAAAGAGGTATAATGTTGGTCTCATGTAAGAGATAGAATGTTGGTTGCATGTAAGAGATAGAATGTTGGTCGCATGTAAGAGATAGAATGTTGGTCGCGTGGCAAAGATAGAATGTTGGTCGTATGGCAGAGATAGAATGTTGGTCGCATGTAAGAGAGAATGTTGGTCGCATATAAGATAAATAATGTTGGTCGTATGTAAGAAACAGAATGTTGGTCGCATGTAAGAGAGAATTTTGTTCATGTGGCAGAGATAGAATGTTGGTCACATCTAAGAGAAATAATGTTGGTCGCATGTAAGAGATAGAATGTTGGTCGCATGTAAGAGATAGAATGTTGTCTGCATGTAAGAGAAAGAATGTTGGTCGCATGGCACGAGATAGAATGTTGGTGGCATGTAAGAGATAGAATGTTGGTCACATGTCAGAGATAGAATGTTGGTCACATGAAAGAGGTATAATGTTGTCTCATGTAAGAGATAGAATGTTGGTCGCATGTAAGAGAGAATGTTGGTTGCATGTAAGAGATAGAATGTTGGTCACATGTCAGAGATAGAATGTTGGTCACATGAAAGAGGTATAATGTTGGTTGGCAAAGATAGAATGTTGGTCATGGCAGAGATAGAATGTTGGTCGCATGTAAGAGAGAGAATGTTGGTCGCATATAAGATAAATAATGTTGGTCGTATGTAAGAAATAGAATGTTGGTCGTATGGCAGAGATAGAATGTTGGTCGCATGTAAGAGAGAATGTTGGTCGCATATAAGATAAATAATGTTGGTCGTATGTAAGAAACAGAATGTTGGTCGCATGTAAGAGAGAATTTTGTTCATGTGGCAGAGATAGAATGTTGGTCACATGTAAGAGATAGAATGTTGGTCGCGTGGCATGTAGAAATGAGAGATAGAATGTTGGTCGCATGTAAGAGATAGAATGTTGTCTGCAGAGATAGAATGTTGTCTGATGAAAGAATGTTGGTCGCATGGCACGGCTAGAATGTTGGTGGCATGTAAGAGATAGAATGTTGGTCACATGTCAGAGATAGAATGTTGGTCACATGAAAGAGGTATAATGTTGGTCTCATGTAAGAGATAGAATGTTGGTCGCATGTAAGAGAGAATGTTGGTTGCATGTAAGAGATAGAATGTTGGTTGCATGTAAGAGATAGAATGTTGGTCGCATGTAAGAGATAGAATGTTGGTCGCGTGGCAAAGATAGAATGTTGGTCGTATGGCAGAGATAGAATGTTGGTCGCATGTAAGAGAGAATGTTGGTCGCATATAAGATAAATAATGTTGGTCGTATGTAAGAAATAGAATGTTGGTCGCGTGTAAGAGATAGAATGTTGGTCGCATGTAAGAGAGAATGTTGGTCGCATATAAGATAAATAATGTTGGTCGTATGTAAGAAACAGAATGTTGGTCGCATGTAAGAGAGAATTTTGTTCATGTGGCAGAGATAGAATGTTGGTCACATGTAAGAGAAAGAATGTTGGTCGCATGGCACGGATAGAATGTTGGTGGCATGTAAGAGATAGAATGTTGGTCACATGTCAGAGATAGAATGTTGGTCCCATGGCAAAGATAGAATGTTGGTCACATGTAAGAGATTGAATGTTGGTCACATGTAAGAGATAGAATGTTGGTTGCATGTAACAGATAGAATGTTGGTCGCATGTAAGAGATAGAATGTTGGTCGCGTGGCAAAGATAGAATGTTGGTCGTATGGCAGAGATAGAATGTTGGTCGCATGTAAGAGAGAATGTTGGTCGCATATAAGATAAATAATGTTGGCCGTATGTAAGAAATAGAATGTTGGTCGCATGTAAGAGAGAATTTTGTTCATGTGGCAGAGATAGGTAGGTAAATGTTTTATATTCGGTAAATAAAAATGTTATATTGTGTGTTTGCATTAACCTTACATTGACTGAAACTATTCTCTTCTTACAATATTCTTTTTAATGGTTAGTTGAGCTGATCAGTCTTGGCCCAGCCCACCATTTTGTTAAAATGTCTTTTTAAATGCTATAATGGCATGTAAGAGATAGAATGTTGGTTGTGTGTAAGAGATAGAATGTTAGTTGCATATAAGAAATAGAATGTTGGTTGCATGCGTGAGAGAGAATGTTGGTTGCATGTAAGAGATAGAATGTTGGTCGCATGTAAGAGAGAATATTGGTCGCATATAAGAGAAATAATGTTGGTCACATGTAAGAAATAGAATGTTGGTCGTATGTAAGAAATAGAATGATGGTCGCATGTAAGAGATAGAATGTTGGTTGCATGTGAGAGATAGAATTTTGGTCGCATGTGAGAGATAGAATGTTGGTCGCGTGGCAGAGATAGAATGTTGGTCACATGTAAGAGATAGAATGTTGGTCGCATGTAAGAGATAGAATGTTGGTCGCATGTAAGAGATAGAATGTTGTCTGCATGTAAGAGAAAGAATGTTGGTCGCATGGCACGGCTAGAATGTTGGTGGCATGTAAGAGATAGAATGTTGGTCGCATGTAAGAGATAGAATGTCGGTCGCATGTAAGAGATAGAATGTCAGTCGCATTTAATAGATAGATAGTTGATTGCATGTAAGAGATCGAATGTTGGTCACATGGCAGAGATAGAATGTTGGTCATATATAAGAGATAAATGTTGGTCGCATGTAAGAGAGAATTTTGGTCGCATGTTAGAGATAGAATATTGGTCGCGTGGCAGAGATAGAATGTTGGTCACGTGGCAGAGATAGAATTTTGGTCACATGGTGTGTTTGTCCGTTCGCTCTGGGCTTTGGAATACAAGTGTGAATCCTTAGCCCAGGGCTAAAGCATTGCCCATGGTTAACTAATGCTTGTGTGAACACAGGTTAAGCTAGCTCAAGGCCAGTCTAACCCAGGGCCAAGAACAATGAAAGGTAAAAAGGCCTACTGTGGGTCCTCTCTGCTAATCAGTCCTGAGATGGGTTAGGTCTGTATTGAAAATCTGCAACGATAATAACTTTACTTCCTATTAGTCGACATAATTGCATCTTCGTGAGCGTTCCATTATCCCTGTATTAAATGCCCCGTCATCATTTCTTGAGTGACTTATTGTTTAGGTATTGCCTACATCCCAGAAGTGATTCCGGTTATTTATCTTCTCATCTCTTTCACAGCAGTACTGTGTGGCTCCAATTCAGATGGAACTGCAAAGCACTAACCCCATCATGACATCCACCATCTCATCCAACAGTCTTATCAGTATATTCCATTTTCCATCTCTACGGATCGCATTCTTGGATTTGACCCTATACTGTGTTCTTATGATTATTGTTTGGGAAGTTTCAAAGAGAATATGGAATACCATTTTGTTTCTGGCCAGATGGGACTTCTTCACAGGCTAGCTATAACCCCCTCTGGGCAGCCACTGCATAGCCACTGCAGTGACTCCACTGTATTTCATTATTCCAATGAAGTATATACTGTGTGTGTATATATATATATATATATGTGTGTGTAAGGTTCATGACTCCCCCCCATAAATACCTTTCTCCCTTCCCTCTCTCTCTGACTCTACTAAAGGACTCTTGAATAGCCTTTGTTAACCTTTCTAGGGCAGGGGTTGCGCTAGCGGAACACCTCGACAACATTCCGCTGAAAAGGCAGTGAGCGAAATTCAAAAATATTTTTTTTAAATATGTAACTTTCACACATTAAAACCTGTTATGGCTGCAACCCTTTGTTCTCAATTTCCGCCTGAAGACATACCCAAATCTAACTGCCTGTAGCTCAGGCCCAGAACCAAGGATATGCATATTCTTGGTTTCATTTGAAAGAAAACACTCTGGAGTTTCTGTAAATATGAATTGAATGTAGGAGAATATAACACAATAGATCTGGTTTAGATAATACAATGAAAAAAACATGCGTTTTTTATTGTTGTATCATCATCTTTAAAATGAACAAGACAAAACAAACATTCAGATAGGATGATGGGGACAATTTATGTGAAAAACATAAGAGGGCAACAGTACTTGTGAAAAGTTTCAGAATGATAACTTCCAAAATGAGTGTGCTTACATGACATTTATCATGAAGTCACCCAGGTGTCCCACACAAGTAGCCCAAATGTACCCAAGTGGCCAAATTGGTGAAGTTATACATTTTGAATGGAATAAATATATACAAAATACCAAAATGGTTTTCTAACACACACACCCCAAAAAATGGAGAAAAAACATGAAAATAGATATATATACATTTGCAAAATAACACTTTCAATATTTGGAAGACCCTCAGTCCTCTACACAATATTGTGCTGCTGATGCCAGGTGCCATAGCAGTCTCTTTCTGCTGTAAAGCAGAGGGTCACCAAGCATGTGGTGCAGGTGATGGGGGACTTCATTTTGCAAAGAACACAGGGACGCCTCCATGCTGTGCCCTTTTGGCCCTGAGGCACATCCATGTCTGCAGAAATACATTTGGGCAGATGAACACCACTTGTGGCAGGAGCTGGATGAACCAGCTTCAGTGGGGGATGGACCCCTTGGCACTGGGGGCTCCCATTCGGAGTCAGTGTCACTGTGAAAGAAAATGTTCAGTTAGAATAGTTTCACATATGAGCCCTGTATCAACAGGTAAAATAAACAGATATATACAGTATATGCACATATTTTTTTTAATATATGTTCCTTTTTTACTTTCTAACCCTAACACCCCTCCCCTAATTGGTGTAAACTAGTGAACACAATGCTTAAGCTTCTACTTCCAGTTTATACATACTATAAACTTTACGGGCAGTCTATTTTACAATAGTTATATTTTGTTTGTTTTTACTTCTGTCCTTCATCTAACCTCAACCTCTCCCATCTATTTATTTCACAAAAGTGCTGAACCATGATACTTTTTAAGGACACAGTATGGTTTACATTAGTTGTTATTAGTTGTTATTATTCCCAACCTTTGGCTCCATTCAACCCCTCCCATCTATTTCTTAACATCATCCACATTAGATTTAACACCATCCACAATGGATTTAACACCATCCACATTAGATTTAACACCATTCATATTGGATTTAACACCATCCACATTGAATTTAACACAATCCACATTAGAGTTAACACCATCCACATTGGATTTAACACCATCCATATTGGATTTAACACCATCCATATTGGATTTAACACCATCCATATTGGATTTAACACCATCCATATTGGATTTAACACCATCCACATTGGATTTAACACCATCCATATTGGATTTAACACCATCCATATTGGATTTAACACCATCCACATTGGATTTAACACCATCCACATTGGATTGAACACCATCCACATTGGATTTAACACCATTCACATTGGATTTAACACCATCCACATTAGATTTAACACCATCCACATTGGATTTAACACCATCCACATTAGATTTAACACCATCCACATTGGATTTAACACCATCCACATTAGATTGAACACCATCCACATTAGATTGAACACCATCCACATTGGATTTAACACCATCCATATTGGAATTCTATTTGCCAACTGTGCTGTGATGTTTCACAAAAGTCTGAACCTTTCTATTCTCATAAAATATATATTTTTCTCAAAGTATTATTATATTATATTATTGACCCTGTAGAGCTATCTGCAGAGTTAGCTCCAGGTAAATGTTGCAATTCTTCAGTCATTCCTGGACCTGTGACCAAAAACAAGCTGCATATGGACAGTACCAAAACAAATGATTTAATGATTCTGTCTCTTCGCATAAAAATAGAGCTGGGAAGGTTGTATCCCCCATATATATAATATTGGTTGCAAGAATTTGGGATATTAATTTGAAAAATTCAAACTTTTGAATCAGGCATTGTTTTGCCTATCAGTTCATAAACCATGTGCCATGAAATCAGTACATTGAAAATCTCTTCCCAACTATTTTGTAATCTATATGGCACAGCTGTCAATTTTTGTTCCTTAAATGAAACTGGTATTCTTTTTTATTTTTCTCAATTTTCTTTAACCAATTATGGTCTTTAATGCAGGGCTGACAGACAGGTTCCCTACTTTTTCTCCCTTCCACTTTCCTCTTCCATTTTTGTGGTAATGCTACAATTAGTTGCAGTTTTGGGTAGATTAGATATTTCCATATATTTGTGTTACATAACTCCACCAGTCCTATTTAGGATATCATTTACAAAGATGATACCTTTTTTAAACATTTAAAAATATATATATATATTTTTAAATCTATTAGTATATTTGAGTTTAACCACAGTATTTATTGTATTATTTGTTCCATTTTTTTTCTGGTGGATTAAATTGAAATTGCAAACAACTTTCTATGGCTTGTTGTAAAAACAGCAATATTTGAAAGTGCAAGTTTGTAATCTGAATAAAGGGAAAAAGGCCATTCTTGAACATGGGGTGAGACATTCTTATTAATTTGCTAGAGAACCAGTTCGGATTTAAGTATAACTTTTGTATGACTGAAGCCTTTAGTGAGAGGTCTAACACTTTAATATTAATATTTAATCATTTGTGCCCTCCAAATTCATATTAATTCTATAAATTGTATTTATTTTACTAGGCAAGTCAGTGAAGAACAAATTCTTATTTTCAATGACCTTGTCAGCTCGGGGATTTGAACTTGCAACCTTTCCGGTTGCTAGTCCAATGCTCTAACCACTAGGCTACCCTGTCGCCCCTAGGCATGTTTAATACTGTTTAATATTGACTTGCCGTTTCAAAGAAAATGTATACTTTTTCCTCATATAATTTAATTAACTGTTTGGTAAGGTGTAGGCAAGCCCATAAGCAAATAGGTAAACTGGGATATGACTAAATATTTAATCAGGGTGATTTTTCCACAAATAGACAGGTATTGTCGCTAGGTGTAGCAAGATCTTATGTCTTTTCGCTAACTTTCTATTCAAATGTATTGGAGTGAGATCATTTATTTATTTTGGGATATGTATACCGAGTATTTCCACATCACCATCACACCATTTTATTGGTAAACTACACGGTAATGTAAATGTTGTATTTTTTTGTGATCCAATATGTAATATAGCACAACAATTTTGTTGTAATCCAGAGAGGTTAGAAAATGTATCTAGATTCTCTATGAGGCTGTGGAGAGATCCAAATTGTGGATGTAAAATAAAACATGAATCATCATCACACCTTTGTTATTAAGCCCTGGATTTCTAACCCTATGATATTATTGTTGGATCTGATTTAAATAGCTAACATTTCGATGGCCATAATAAATAGATATGCCAATAGTGGACAACCTTGTGGACAACCTTTACTCATCTTGACAGTTTAAATCTTTCTAAGAAGTAGCCATTATTTACTATTTCACACCTAAGGTAATTATGTAGGCCTTCATTGTTAATAAGTATTTGTTCTTAACTGACATTCATGGTTAAATAAAGGTTAAATATACATATATTTTTAAACTACACATTACTTCAAAAAAAAATTACACCTTTTTCTCCACAATTGGTAGTTACAGTCTTGTCCCATCGCTGCAACTCCCGTACGGTCTCAGGAGAGGTGAAGGTTGAGATCCTCCAGAACATGACCCCCCAAGCTGCACTGCTTCTTTGACGTTTAAACCGGAAGCCAGCCACACCAATGTGTCGGAAGAAACACCTGATGACTGTGTCAGCTTGCATGCTCCCGGCCTGCCACAGGAGTCACTAGAGTGCGATGGGACAAGGACATCCCAGCTGGCCAAACCCTCCCCTAACCCAGACGATGCTGAGCCAATTGTGTGCTGCCTCATGGGTCTCCTGGTTGCGGCCGGCTGCAACACAGCCTGGGATTGAACCAGGATCTGTAGTGACACAGACCGCTGCACCACTCGGGAGACCCCACTATACATGACTTTAACCCATTTTATAAGAGATTCTCCAAAATTTGAAATGTTCCAGGTATTTATATATAAACTCCAGTCGTACTTTATCAATGTATCGTCCATGTAAAAATCCTGTCTGATTCGAATGAATAATATCCAACAATACCTTTTGAATTCTAGCCACTTCACATTTTGCTACTATTTTTGCATCACAACACTGACGTGTAAGGGGCTTCCAAATTTTTAAAAGGACTGGATCTTTATATTTATCACTTGTATCCTGTTTCAGTAATAATGAAATCAGACCTTGTTGAGTGTCCAATAATCTACCATTTATATAGGAGTGGTTAAAACATGCTAATAATGGTCATCTGAGTATATAAAAAAAGGTTTGGTATACCTCCACTGGTATCCCATCCAGCCCTGGAGTTTTCCCAGATTTAAAGGCTTTAATTGCATCAAGAAGTTCCTCCTCTGTAATTTTGCCTTCACATGAGTCTTTCTGTTCAGCTGTTAATTTTAAAATCCATACAATTAGCTTCAGTTAGAGGAGATGGATGAGACTGAAACTAAAACATATGCTTAAAGTACTTTGCTTCCTCTTTCAAAATATAATTTGGTGAATCATGGGTGACATTTGTAACAATTATTTTTAGTAGCATCTTCTATGTTGAAGATTTTTTTTTAATTGTGCATTTTTCCATATTCCATCCATTTTGCTTTATTTTATAATATATTATACTTAATCTTTCTTGAATAAGTTCCTCCTTTTATTTTTATTTTTCCTCTAACTTATTCTGAGCCTCTATGGTTACAGTTTTATTGCTATCTATCTGTTCTGTTAGCCCTTCTATTTCTTTTGATAACTATTTTGACCTACATTTCTTTTGTTTTAGAGCTGAGTACTGAGTTGCATGGCCTCTAAAGGCACATTTAAATGTGTCCCATGCAATAAGGGGATCTACTGTAAAAATGTGTTATATATTCCTCTGTCCTAGTTAAAAACAAGGTATCATCCAATAGGCTTTGATTCAATTTCCAATATCCTCGCACATGTGTAAATTCAGTAAGAGTAATATATATATGCCAATTATCTGATGGTTCGACAATATTCTTTACATAAAGACTGTTTATGGATGGGCATTTTTTACTGTAAGCAGTTCCTCTAGATCATTTATGCTTCTTTTAGTTTCCAAAACGGTCCTACCACAGAGCCATGCAGAGCGTCACTTCCAGAAAAGCAGCAGGACTTTCTATGCCACTTGTATTGACTTGGAAACATACAGTAAAGTAATATCAGGGCCTATTCGTATTTCATTGCTGTTTAATTGCTCTCATTACCTCGAGATTGCTTTGTGCTCTGTCAATAATTATTTTCTGCGATAATGAATCACTTTTTTCCCCAACTGTACGCATGCAGTTACCTTTGAAGGCCCTGTGTGAAGCACTTCTACAAAGACGAGGCTTAACAACAGAAAGCAAACATTACAAAAGTGGGCCAACAACACTTGTGCTGAATTTGTTGTTCACAAAAGCACCGGAAGAATCCCAATGGAGAAAGCCATTGATCTTCTCAAGGCCAATAACTTCCACTCCACTCAAAGCCATTTACAAAACTATGATGAGTAGATGACCTTGGAAGGCATGCTGTGCCAATAGAAGTCAATAGACACCGCAACATATCAACAACTGTGTCTGTAGTGAAATCTCTCTGTGATTTTAGCTCAATTTCTAATCTTCTTTTAAAAAATGAATGTTGCTTCACCACTTTTGATTAGTTTAAAGGCTAGAGCACACTGGATAAGATCTGCCTTTTAATATTGTTTTGCTCAGAACCCAGTGAACTTCATACTCTCTGAACTATAGGCAGAAACTTAAGCAGGAAACACCCGTGGTAAAGACTGTTCAATGTTGGTCTGACCAGTTGGAATCTCTGCTTCAAGATTGTTTTGATCAAGTGGACTGGGATATGTTCCTTGTCGCCTTTGGGAATAATATCGACGTATATTGACTCTGTGACTGGGTTCATCAGGAAGTGCATAGGGAACTTCCTACTGTGACGATTAGAACTTATTCTAAACAGAAACGGTGGATAAATGGCAGCATTTGCACAAATCTAAAAGCACGAACCACCACATTTAACCAGAGCAAGGTGACTGTGAACATGGACGTGTACAAACAGACCATCTATGACAGGATTCTGGCGGCCTGCAGGCCGAATTTGACCCACGGTGGTTTTATTTGCCCGGTCTACAGCTGGATCTGGTTGATGATCCCTGATCTATGAACTCCGTAAGGCAATCAAAGAGACAAAACGTCAGTACAGAGACAAAGTGGAGTCGCAATTCACTAGCTCAGACACGAGACGCATGTGGCCACATCGCAGACACCGACACCTCACGTCCGGACCTAAACACCTTCTTTGCTTGCTTCGAGGAAAATAACACAGAGCCATTTAAGTGTGTTAACCCTTCCAAGGCTGCCGGTCCAGACGGGAATATCTGTCAATACTTTTCTCTCTCTCTTTCGAAATCCCTTTGTCCATCTCTGCCTTTCTGTGGCCTTGTGTCCCTCTGGTCCTCTTTGGGATCTACACTGACTCTTTTTAAATGTGATTCCTGCTTGTGTATGAGCATGCAGGCTTCGTGTGGGAGGACGTGGGAGGCTGTCTGACACACACTGATAAGAGCGGAGTCACATCTCCAGGTCCCACTCAGAGAGAGAGAGAGAGAGAGAGAGAGAGAGAGAGAGAGAGAGAGAGAGAGAGGCTGGCCAGGAGATAAGAACAAATGGTTATAGGAAATGCTGTAGGCAAGAGCCATATGATTGGACGATGAACAAAGTCAGAACAGCAGTGACGAGTGTGGGATGATGGTCCCTGTTTGAAGTGTGGTGTTGAGCGCTGCTATATTTACAGATGATGATGATGAGGAGGATGAAGGCCTGTGGGTGCTTTGTCTTTCATTCACAGGCTCACTGCCATTCTCATCACAGCAACAGGAATAGCACTGGTGAGTTGGTGACTAACACTGTCCTGTTATCAGTGATATTACTGACATACAGTCTCTTTCTCTCTTTCTTTACAAACTGCCATGCTAATCTTGTTTCGCCTCGGGTGGGCAGCAGCTTATTCTCACTTACCACTGGGAACACAACAGACTCCTCTCCCAAAGAGATTATGAGTTTGTTTTTGTTGGACAGTATTTGTTTAATGCTCTTCATTTGATTAGTTATTCATTAGAGCAGGCCAGAGGTGAGAATGCAATACCAGGGGAAGGCCCTAACTAACTGAGCTGCCAGATGGGCCAACTACAGCTGACCACCCAGCCAGGGAGACCAGGGGCACTGAGGGGACGTTGTGGGGGTCGGCTTATACAGATGCTCCCTGAGACACAGAGCTCTCTATCTCATCCCATTACCTGTGACTATGGTCCACTAGGGAGGCTAGCTGGGAACTATCCCCACAAGGATAGTAAAACAAGAAAAATGATCTCCCTTGTGGGGACATTTCCCAGATCCCTATGAGGACAAAGGCTATTTTAAGCTTAGGGGTTAGGTTTAGGGTTAGGGTTACAATTAGGGTAAGGGTTAGGGTAAGGGTAAGGGGTTATAGGTTTAGGAGCTAGGTTTAGGATTTGGGTTATGGTTAGGGTTATGGTAAAGGTTAGGGAAAATAGGACATATATTTTAGGCTCCCACGAGGATAGAAGAACAAAATTTGTGTGTGTGTGCGTGCGTGCGTGCGTGCGTGCGTGCGTGCGCGTGTGTGTGTGTGTGTGTGTGTGTGTGTGTGTGTGTGTGTGCATACCTGCACCTTTAGTCTGTGTGCATGTTGGTGCATGCATATCTTCATGCCTATTTAACTGCGCTGCCAACATACCTACAGAGGGCCTCTCTCTCTCTCTCTCTCTCTCTCTCTCTCTCTACCAGGTATTACACAAGGACTATCTCTCCCTAGCATTACACAGGGCGTCTCACTCGCTCTCTCGCTCTCTCGTTCTCTCTCCCTGCAGCCTGTAATTGTCCAGAGTATTCTCCTCTCAGAGATCTGGCCATGAAGCCTGCTGATCTGTGGCAATGTGATCTATGGCGCTAAGGAGATGGAGACTATAACCGAATAGCAGGCATCTCAAATACTTTGCTTTATTTGACCAAGGAAGGATCCAAATGCTGGCCTGAGCCACTGGTTCATATATTTCATTTAGATTCTTAATTTTGGAGCAGGCAAAAGTAATCCCCTTTATATATCTTACCAAAAGAGCAATGTATTATCCCTGAAAGGCATCCTTTGCCATGTCACACCAAAGAGGCCTTTGAGTAGGTTTACCGAGCATTAGCTGATGAGGTTAATTAAGCAGACAGTAGAGGAGCTATCCATTGTGTCAACTCCACTTCCAACAGCCATTATTAATATTCATCTTTTCTATGGAGATTACTTGGCAGGAGAGGGAGAGAGAGAGAGAGAGAGAGAGAGAGAGAGAGAGAGAGAGACCAGCTTTGTGAATCAAGAAGCTCTGGTGTTATTAAAATGAGGGAGAAAGAGAGACAGGGCTCTGTAAGGGAGAGGGAGAGAGTGTTTTCTTTTCTCCTAGTTAGCTGAATAAGCTCATCTTTAGCCCAGGCTAGCTGTTATGAAAACCCTCCCTGACACTTTTCCTAAATGAGATCAGTGTTGCCTGATAAATCCATGCAGCCATGCGGTAAGAACTAAAATGGCCCTGCAGAAGAAAAAGGTAACACATCACGGGAACGTGGCCTTACAGGGCGTGATGATGTGTGTGTGCATTTGTCTGTCTGTCTGTCTGTGGAAGGATGCTTCATTTAACAAGCCTAGTGACCCACAGCTCTCCACTCCCTCCCCTTTACCCTGTGCCCTGTCATTTAGACCTCTTTCCCGCCCCAAATCACTGACATTTCCCCTAAACACTTAAACCGTCTCCATCAACTTGGTAATTCACTCTCTAAGTGCACACTCAGTTGCAGACTCTGCAGCCCTCTCTTCATGAAGGGTATGGGAGATTTCAGTCTGAAAGCTACTTAAAGCCTTTTCACTAAACCGCTAGCAGAAGAATGCTAATACAGAGCCCGTCTCCCCATGTCTTGAAGATTAAATAAAGTATCTCTGCTGATCCAGCTTCTGCGGCTTCTCCAGACAAAGACTCAACACCCGGATCGAGGCATTTACACTGGATCTCTGTGTCTGCAACGTGACAGAGATGTGATTTTCATATGCATACAGGCAGAACCCACTCAATTCAATATCTTCATCTGACTAGGACCATGATGCACACCATCCTAACATGCATTTACAATCCAATCTCACTAGAAACATGCAGTGTGTAGTCAGAACGTACAGCACATGGCAGACAGACAGGCAGTATCCACATAGTCTTGTTCATTGTCAATGTAAATGGGAGAGCAGGTGTGGGTGAATATATCAATATCAGCCTCAATTTTTTTCGGAATACTTTTATTTAGATATGAGATGTACCGGCCTGCAAATCCAATTATAGAACTGCAAATACCCACATCTGGATGTGATGTGGGGGCTTGATATTTATCTGAGTTGGAAACATGTTACCTCCAGATGAGAGTCTTAATGAGAGAGATACTTGTGAAACATTGGAATAAACTGGTAAGAATATCATATCCATGGAAATATGCATCATCGTATCTTTTTCAAGAAGCATAGGTAGAGCTCTTAGACTATAGCCCAGCAAACATTGCCTAACACCCAAACAGTCAACACCCCAACAAGAACATCATAACGGCAACAACAGATTTTCCCCTGAGGAAATTATGATTTGACAATAACAATGAATAATACAAGAATGATAAGAAACGAGTTAGCTACTTCAGTACAAACATCATTCTATGTGGTGAGTTATACAATGAACGAAGATCTGGGTTCCTTGGTCTATGTATATTTGTAAACAACAGCTGGTGCACAAAATCTAAGGAAGTCTCGTGGTTTTGCTCGCCTGAGTTTTGCTCGCCTGAGTCTCGCGTTTTTGCTCGCTTTCAAGGAGCGGGACTCTCATGATAAGCTGTAGACAACACTATTTACCAAGAGAGTTTTCATCTATATTCTTTGTAGTTGTCTATTTACCACCATAAACCGATTCTGGCACTAAGACGGCACTCAATGCCAGAACAACAACCTCTCCCTCAACGTGATCAAGACAAAGGAGATGATTGTGGACTACAGGAAAAGGAGGACCAAGCACACCTCCATTCTCATTGACGAGGCTGTAGTGGAGCAGGTTGAGAGATTCAAGTTCCTTGATGTCCACATCACCAACACACTATTATGGTCCAAACACATTAAGACAGTTGTGAAGAGGGCACGACAAAACCTATTCCCCCTCAGGAGACTGAAAAGATTTGGCATGGGTCCTCAGATCCTAAAAAGGTTCTACAGCTGCACCATCGAGAGCATCTTGTAGCACTGCTACATCTACAAGACCCTGCTAGGTAAAGCCCCGTCTTATCTCAGCTCACTGGTCACCATAGCAGCACCCACCCGTAGCACGCGCTCCAGCAGGTATATCTCACTGGTCACCCCCAAAGCCAATTCCTCCTTTTGTCGCCTCTCCTTCCAGTTCTCTGCTGCCAATGACTGGAACGAACTACAAAAATCACTGAAACTGGAGACACTTATCTCTCTCACTAGCTTTAAGTACTAGCTGTCAGAGCAGCTCACAGATCACTGCACCTGTACATAGCCCATCTGTAAATAGCCCAAACAACTACCTCATCCCCTACTGTATTTATTTATTTATTTATTTTGCTCCTTTGCACCCCAGTATTTCTACTTTGCACATTCATCTGCTGCACATCTACCATTCCAGTGTTTAATTGCTATATTCTATTTACTTCGCCACCATGGCCTATTTATTGCTTTACCTCCCTTATCTAACCTCATTTGCTCACATCGTATATAGACTTGTTCTTCTACTGTATTATTGACTGTATGTTTGTTTTACTCCATGTGTAACTCTGTGTTGTTGTATGTGTCGAACTGCTTTGCTTTATCTTGGCCAGGTCGCAGTTGTAAATGAGAACTTGTTCTCAACTTGCCTACCTGGTTAAAAAAAGTTTAAATAAATAAAAAATAAAATAAAACTGCCTGGTATGGCAACTGCTCAGCCTCCGACTGCAACACACTACAGAGGGTAGTGCGTACGGCCCAGGTGCCAAGCTTCCTGCAATCCAGGACCTCTATGTTAGGCGGTGTCAGAGGAAGGCCCTGAAAATTGTCAAAGACTCCAACCTCCCTAGTCATAGATTGTTCTCTCTGCTACCGCACAGCAAGTGGTAGCGGAGCGCCAAGGCTAGCTCCAAAAGGCCTAGACTCCTGAACAGCTAATCAAAGGGCTACCCAGAACCCTCTTTTACTCTGCTGCTACTCTCTGGTTATTATCTATGCAGTCACTTTATCTCTACCTACATGTACATATTACCTCAATTACATTGACTAACCGGTGCCCCCGCACATTGACTTTGTACCGGTAGCCCCTGTACAGTGGGGCAAAAAAGTATTTAGTCAGCCACCAATTGTGCAAGTTCTCCCACTTAAAAAGATGGGAGAGGCCTGTAACTTTCATCAAAGGTACACTTCAACTATGACAGACAAAATTAGAAAAAAAATCCAGAAAATCACATTGTAGGATTTTTAATGAATTTATTTGCAAATTATGGTGGAAAATAAGTATTTGGTCACCTACAAACAAGCAAGATTTCTGGCTCTCACAGACCTGTAACTTCTTCTTAGATTTTATAACATAAGAGTAATCATGCTGTCGTGGCAGCGGTGCTACCAACATTGTATTAGAGAGCTATGAGTTCCATTTCTTCCCTAAGGCAACTTATTAGCCCATATTGTTAGCATATTATCTGTGATAATGTTCTGATTCACCTGCCAGTGGGTGAGCATGTTAAAAGCTAACCCTGTGTTGATGTCTTCCCAGCTTCCCATGAGTATCCTGATTACAACCACTGTGTGCTGGTCAAATTATAAGCCCACCATCCCAGCAGTGCCACACATATCTTGTCAATCTCTGCGGTTTTCCTAACTGCCTGACTTCAAATCAATCCATCTTCCCTAGGATCCGTATAGGATTCGTCCTTGAATCGTGATTTTGGCTGAGTGATTTAAGGCTTCCCCCTGGAATCCTTGGACTCCATAGCATTGGGCCCATGTTATCCTGTGATTGAATTATCCTATTTTCAATGTACTGTGACTACTGTGGCTGGCTGGGTCAATGCACAGATGACTCTAAGGTCAAGCCTCCTCTCTTATCCATCCTTCCTTAGGTTCGCCGCTGCTCTTTTCACCGGGCCAATGATTAGCCACCTCCATTTACTTGAGTACAAAAGCCTCAGATGCTTTGTGTTGACAAAGGTTTTTGGAATTCTGCCACAAGTCGATATGAATACAAATGTGGTCAAATGATGCAAAAAATACACTGCTTTATAGCATATGCTACTTTATATGGAAATCCTTGTAAGATAATATATGAAAGAAAGAGAGAGAGAATGAATAGCTTTGGCTCATGGGGATAAGGATTTGATGGGTATATAAGGTTATAGAGGTGTGCGTGTGTGTTTGTAGGCTATATGTGTGTGTGACTGACATTAACAAAGCAGACAGGAATATTAATGAAGGACGTCATAGACATGGGGGGGCAGTTGTGTTCCACATGACTGCATACCTATTTGTCTCTAATGAGTGGTCACAGACAGGGGCTTAGGTATGTCCTCTCTAATTTGATCTCTGAGGAATGCTCATTTATTTTAGGCCAGTCTCCCCTCTGTCTATTGCTTCATTATTATGTACCTCTACCAACTGATCTAGAGTCAGTTCTGTACGGTGTCTCTAAGTGCCTGCTGTCCAATGCTCTGGGCTTGAGTTATTATCCAGCATTCCCTGATTACATTGAATATATTATGATTACAGTATATTATCTCCACCTGAGTGAAACATCCATCGTTGGAATTGACCCGTGTCACATGACTTCCCCGTTAGAGAGCATTACGGTGTCCTCGGAGGGACACTTCATAAATGACAGAAGCCACTAAATAAATAGCCAACCTTTTGCATGATGAATGGCTCTATCATAAATGCAGTATAGTGTTTCAGACAAATTGTCCATGGTAAATCTAAATGAGTTGATGTCCCAGAGGAGCTCCATTTATGACTGTCTTATGGCTAGCTGTTAGTAGATAAGTTATTTAATTTATATTGTTTTGTCTTTGAAATGATTCATTCTGAGCCACCGATTTGCTGTAAAGATTCCCTCCCACACAGCCCTCACACAAAGACAGATGCACGCACCCAAATACACACACACCCATCCACCCACAGACAACAGAAACCTAGTTCAAATCCATGTGCATTTGATGACAGCTTTTGAGTCTGATCAAAGTGCAGTCTAATCGATACACATCAAGATGCCCTGTGGCGGCTGTCAATAACAGGCCTCAAAACCCTACTGCTGTAACCTATCAACAACAGGCCCCAAAACCCTACTGCTGTAACCTGTCAACAACAGGCCTCAAAACCCTACTGCTGTAACCTGTCAATAACAGGCCTCAAAACCCTACTGCTATAACCTGTCAACAACAGGCCCCAAAACCCTACTGCTGTAACCTGTCAACAACAGGCCTCAAAACCCTACTGCTCTAACCTGTCAATAACAGGCCTCAAAACCCTACTGCTGTAACCTGTCAACAACAGGCCCCAAAACCCTACTGCTGTAACCTGTCAACAACAGGCCCCAAAACCCTACTGCTGTAACCTGTCAATAACAGGCCTCAAAACCCTACTGCTGTAACCTGTCAACAACAGGCCCCAAAACCCTACTGCTGTAACCTGTCAACAACAGGCCCCAAAACCCTACTGCTGTAACCTGTCAATAACAGGCCTCAAAACCCTACTGCTGTAACCTGTCAACAACAGGCCCCAAAACCCTACTGCTGTAACCTGTCAACAACAGGCCTCAAAACCCTACTGCTGTAACCTGTCAACAACAGGCCTCAAAACCCTACTGCTGTAACCTGTCAACAACAGGCCTCAAAACCCTACTGCTGTAACCTGTCAACAACAGGCCTCAAAATCCTACTGCTGTAACCTGTCAACAACAGGCCTCAAAACCCTACTGCTGTACCCTGTCAACAACAGGCCTCAAAACCCTACTGCTGTAACCTGTCAACAACAGGCCCCAAAACCCTACTGCTGTAACCTGTCAACAACAGGCCCCAAAACCCTACTGCTGTAACCTGTCAACAACAGGCCCCACAACCCTACTGCTGTAGCCTGTAAACAACAGGCCCCAAAACCCTACTGATGTAGCCTGTCAACAACAGGCCCCAAAACCCTACTGCTGTAGCCTGTAAACAACAGGCCCCAAAACACTACTGCTGTAACCTGTCAACAACAGGCCCCAAAACCCTACTGCTGTAACCTGTCAATAACAGGCCTCAAAACCCTACTGCTGTAACCTGTCAACAACAGGCCCCAGAACCCTACTGCTGTAACCTGTCAACAACAGGCCCCACAACCCTACTGCTGTAGCCTGTAAACAACAGGCCTCAAAACCCTACTGCTATAACCTGTCAACAACAGGCCCCAAAACCCTACTGCTGTAACCTGTCAACAACAGGCCTCAAAACCCTACTGCTGTAACCTGTCAATAACAGGCCTCAAAACCCTACTGCTGTAACCTGTCAATAACAGGCCTCAAAACCCTACTGCTGTAACCTGTCAACAACAGGCCTCAAAACCCTACTGTTGTAACCTGTCAACAACAGGCCTCAAAACCCTACTGCTGTAACCTGTCAACAACAGGCCTCAAAACCCTACTGCTGTAACCTGTCAACAACAGGCCTCAAAACCCTACTGCTGTAACCTGTCAACAACAGGCCTCAAAACCCTACTGCTGTAACCTGTCAACAACAGGCCTCAAAACCCTACTGCTGTAACCTGTCAACAACAGGCCTCAAAACCCTACTGCTGTAACCTGTCAACAACAGGCCTCAAAACCCTACTGCTGTAACCTGTCAACAACAGGCCTCAAAACCCTACTGCTGTAACCTGTCAACAACAGGCCTCAAAACCCTACTGCTGTAACCTGTCAACAACAGGCCTCAAAACCCTACTGCTGTAACCTGTCAACAACAGGCCTCAAAACCCTACTGCTGTAACCTGTCAACAACAGGC
Source organism: Oncorhynchus nerka (assembly GCF_034236695.1). Lineage (NCBI taxonomy): Eukaryota > Metazoa > Chordata > Actinopteri > Salmoniformes > Salmonidae > Oncorhynchus > Oncorhynchus nerka. The sequence goes on from NC_088408.1 coordinate 16,832,357, forward strand.
CTCAAAACCCTACTGCTGTAACCTGTCAACAACAGGCCTCAAAACCCTACTGCTGTAACCTGTCAACAACAGGCCCCACAACCCTACTGCTGTAGCCTGTAAACAACAGGCCCCAAAACCCTACTGATGTAGCCTGTCAACAACAGGCCCCAAAACCCTACTGCTGTAGCCTGTAAACAACAGGCCCCAAAACACTACTGCTGTAACCTGTCAACAACAGGCCCCAAAACCCTACTGCTGTAACCTGTCAATAACAGGCCTCAAAACCCTACTGCTGTAACCTGTCAACAACAGGCCTCAAAACCCTACTGCTGTAACCTGTCAATAACAGGCCTCAAAACCCTACTGCTGTAACCTGTCAACAACAGGCCTCAAAACCCTACTGCTGTAACCTGTCAACAACAGGCCTCAAAACCCTACTGCTGTAACCTGTCAACAACAGGCCTCAAAACCCTACTGCTGTAACCTGTCAACAACAGGCCTCAAAACCCTACTGTTGTAACCTGTCAACAACAGGCCTCAAAACCCTACTGCTGTAACCTGTCAACAACAGGCCTCAAAACCCTACTACTGTAACCTGTCAACAACAGGCCTCAAAACCCTACTGCTGTAACCTGTCAACAACAGGCCTCAAAACCCTACTGCTGTAACCTGTCATCAACAGGCCTCAAAACCCTACTGCTGTAACCTGTCAACAACAGGCCCCAAAACCCTACTGCTGTAACCTGTCAACAACAGGCTCCAAAACCCTACTGCTGTAGCCTGTAAACAACAGGCCCCAAAACCCTACTGCTGTAGCCTGTAAACAACAGGCCCCAAAACCCTACTGCTGTAGCCTGTAAACAACAGGCCCCAAAACCCTACTGCTGTAGCTTGTAAACAACAGGCCCCAAAACCCTACTGCTGTAGCCTGTATACAACAGGCCCCAAAACCCTACTGCTGTAGCCTGTCAACAACAGGCCCCAAAACCCTACTGCTGTAGCCTGTCAACAACAGGCCCCAAATCATACTGATGTGTCAACAACAGGCCCCAAACCCTACTGCTGTAGCCTGTAAACAACAGGCCTCAAAACCCTACTGCTGTAACCTGTCAATAACAGGCCTCAAAACCCTACTGCTGTAACCTGTCAACAACAGGCCTCAAAACCCTACTGCTGTAACCTGTCAACAACAGGCCTCAAAACCCTACTGCTGTAACCTGTCAACAACAGGCCTCAAAACCCTACTGCTGTAACCTGTCAACAACAGGCCTCAAAACCCTACTGCTGTAACCTGTCAACAACAGGCCTCAAAACCCTACTGCTGTAACCTGTCAACAACAGGCCTCAAAACCCTACTGCTGTAACCTGTCAACAACAGGCCTCAAAACCCTACTACTGTAACCTGTCAACAACAGGCCTCAAAACCCTACTGCTGTAACCTGTCAACAACAGGCCTCAAAACCCTACTGCTGTAACCTGTCATCAACAGGCCTCAAAACCCTACTGCTGTAACCTGTCAACAACAGGCCCCAAAACCCTACTGCTGTAACCTGTCAACAACAGGCCCCAAAACCCTACTGCTGTAGCCTGTAAACAACAGGCCCCAAAACCCTACTGCTGTAGCTTGTAAACAACAGGCCCCAAAACCCTACTGCTGTAGCCTGTAAACAACAGGCCCCAAAACCCTACTGCTGTAGCCTGTCAACAACAGGCCCCAAAACCCTACTGCTGTAACCTGTCAATAACAGGCCCCAAAACCCTACTGCTGTAGCCTGTAAACAACAGGCCCCAAAACCCTGATGCTGTAACCTGTCAATAACAGGCCCCAAAACCTTACCGCTCTAGGCAGAGATCCTCACAGATAGTTTACATGAGATTATGATTGTCTGCCACAATGAAAGGAGAATTAGACTGCATACTATGGAAGAACTAATCATGTCTTTCTTTCTTTATCTCTCTCTCTATTCTTCTCTTCTCTCTCTCCCTCCACCTCTCTCTCTCTCTCTCTCTCTCTCTCTCTCTCTCTCTCTCTCTCTCTCTCTCTCTCTCTCTCTCTCTCTCTGTCTCTCTCTCTCTCTCTCTCTCTCTGTAGATTCCTTTGTGTGACTCTACCATGGACCACATCCTCTGTTGCCTGCTGGTCCTGGGAACCGCAGTGTTGATGGCCCACGCATGCCCAAAGTACTGTGTGTGCCAGAACCTGTCCGAGTCCCTGGGGACCTTGTGTCCCTCCAAAGGCTTGCTCTTCGTCCCACTGGACATCGACAGGCGCACTGTGGAGCTCCGGTTGGGCGGAAACTACATCCTCCGCATCACCCAGCAGGACTTTGCCAACATGACCGACCTGGTGGACCTGACGCTCAGCCGCAACACCATCAGCTACATCCAGCCCTTCTCCTTCAGCGACCTGGAGACCCTGCGCTCCTTACACCTGGACAACAACCGTCTCATAGAGCTGGGTCCTGATGATCTCCGGGGCCTGGTCAACCTGCAGCACCTCATCCTTAACAACAACCAGCTGGGACGCATCTCGGACCGGGCCTTGGAAGACCTGGCACCCTCCCTAGAGGATCTGGATCTGTCCTACAACAACCTGAGGAGCCTGCCCTGGGACTCAGTCAAGCTGATGGTCTCTCTCCACCAGTTGAGTCTGGACCATAACCTCCTGGACTTCATCCCTGAGGGGACCTTTACTGATCTAGAGAGACTGGCTCGCCTGGATCTCACCTCCAACCGACTGAAGAAGCTGCCCCCAGACCCCATCTTCGCAAGGGCCCAGGATTCATTGATGATGACCACTCCCTATGCCCCCCAGCTGTCCCTTGGCATCGGGGGGAACCCCCTGCATTGTAACTGTGAGGTGCTGTGGCTGCGGCGGCTGGAGAGGGACGATGATCAGGAGACATGCGCTTCCCCTTCCAACCTGAAGGGGCGCTACTTCTGGTATGTGAGGGAGGAGGAGTTTGTGTGCGAGCCACCCCTCATCACTCAGCACACCCACAGGATGCTGGTGCTGGAGGGCCAGATGGCCAGCCTGAGGTGCGAGGCCATTGGAGACCCCACCCCCACCATCCACTGGATGGCCCCTGACGACCGTGTCCTTGGCAACTCGTCCCGAACCGTCGTCTACGGCAACGGCACCCTGGAGATTCTCATCACCACCTCCAAGGACTACGGTACCTTCACCTGCATCGCGGCCAACGTGGCCGGGGAGTCCACCGCCTCAGTGGATCTGTCAATCATCCAGCTGCCCCACCTCAGCAACGGCACCGGTCAGGCCTCACAGCCCAAGTCCCGCCTCTCGGACATCACCGGCACCACCAGGATAAGCAAGGGGGTTCCAAAGACCCCCCCGGAGAAAGTGGTCACTGTGTCAGAGGTGACAGCCATTTCAGCCTTGGTTAAGTGGACCGTCAGCAAGGCAGCGCCCAAGGTAAAGATGTACCAGCTCCAGTACAACTGCTCCGACGATGAAGTCCTCATCTACAGGTAACAAATCTTCATTTTCAGAGAAGTAGGAACACCGATAGCTTTGATCTATGAGGGAACAAAAGATGGAGGAGACGCTCAATACACATGTTGTTTTAAGACTCCAGTCGACTTGTTTTGTTTACCTAAAGATAATGTCTCTCAGCTTTCACAAAAGATGAATGATGAATATGAATTGTGCCAAACAGTAAATCATGCTGTTTACACTAAACAAAACACACAGTATCAATAACACTGTCATGTGTACAGAACCAGCAGCTTTCATAACAATATAGCCTACAATGGTGTTGTTAATCCTAAGTGATCAATCCATCATCCATTGTTTCTGTCTGTCCGTTGAATTGTTCGACAGCGAAACAACTCACTTCACTTTCTACTGCCTTTTTCATCATCTGATGTTTCGGTCGCTAAGCATCAGCTCCATTATGCTAAGTAGGCCATAAATAAGGGAATTTCATCCCTAAGCTTAATGGATGGATATTCTGTCAATCAACTACAGCAGCTATTTGATGAGGCTGAAAGTGTATTACAGGAAGCTGATATATAGTATATTAGCACATCTCCAAACGACTGTGAAACCAGTTGGAAAGGAAATCCAATTATTTCATGCCATTTAAATGAGTTACTATGTTAAAACCTAGAGAAAGGCAGATCAGTTCAGCCATAGACTTCGAGAGTTGTACTGTAACACTTTAGTGACATAAAGGTCTATATCTCATCAGACAGTATTTATTTCTGCTTATCCTTACCACTACACTTGGCTATGATTACTTTCTACTTTATTATATACACTTTTTTTCAAAGGGATTGGAATGTAAATTGTTAACTCTAACTTGTGCTATACCTGCCATGAAAAGAATGATATGTAGTCCTATAGTCAGTGTAGAGCTTTGTTATCGCATACAGTATGACTCTCCATTAGAACAACCAGTCCTTTTTCCTCTTCAAAACAAATCTGTAGAAAATCCTAAGTGTTTTCTCTGACAAATATGAATCGCCGGGCGATAAAAGACTCAGGGCTCGGAAAACAATATAATAGTATATTTATTTACCCTATGGTTAGGGCAAGATAGAATATATACCCTATGGTTAGGGCAAGATAGAATATATACCCTATGGTTAGGGCAAGATAGAATATATACCCTATGGTTAGGGCAAGATAGAATATATACCCTATGGTTAGGGCAAGATAGAATATATACCCTATGGTTAGGGCAATATAGAATATATACCCTATGGTTAGGGCAAGATAGAATATATACCCTATGGTTAGGGCAAGATAGAATATATACCCTATGGTTGGGGCAAGATAGAATATATACCCTATGGTTAGGGCAAGATAGAATATATACCCTATGGTTAGGGCAAGATAGAATATATACCCTATGGTTAGGGCAAGATAGAATATATACCCTATGGTTAGGGCAAGATAGAATATATACCCTATGGTTAGGGCAAGATAGAATATATACCCTATGGTTAGGGCAAGATAGAATATATACCCTATGGTTAGGGCAAGATAGAATATATACCCTATGGTTGGGGCAAGATAGAATATATACCCTATGGTTAGGGCAAGATAGAATATATACCCTATGGTTAGGGCAAGATAGAATATATACCCTATGGTTAGGGCAAGATAGAATATATACCCTATGGTTAGGGCAAGATAGAATATATACCCTATGGTTAGGGCCAGATAGAATATATACCCTATGGTTAGGGCAAGATAGAATATATACCCTATGGTTAGGTCAAGATAGAATATATACCCTATGGTTAGGGCAAGATAGAATATATACCCTATGGTTAGGGCAAGATAGAATATATACCCTATGGTTAGGGCAAGATAGAATATATACCCTATGGTTAGGGCCAGATAGAATATATACCCTATGGTTAGGGCAAGATAGAATATATACCCTATGGTTAGGGCAAGATAGAATATATACCCTATGGTTAGGGCAAGATAGAATATATACCCTATGGTTAGGGCAAGATAGAATATATACCCTATGGTTAGGGCAAGATAGAATATATACCCTATGGTTAGGGCAAGATAGAATATATACCCTATGGTTAGGGCAAGATAGAATATATACCCTATGGTTAGGGCAAGATAGAATATATACCCTATGGTTAGGGCAAGATAGAATATATACCCTATGGTTGGGGCAAGATAGAATATATACCCTATGGTTAGGGCAAGATAGAATATATACCCTATGGTTAGGGCAAGATAGAATATATACCCTATGGTTAGGGCAAGATAGAATATATACCCTATGGTTAGGGCAAGATAGAATATATACCCTATGGTTAGGGCAAGATAGAATATATACCCTATGGTTAGGGCAAGATAGAATATATACCCTATGGTTGGGGCAAGATAGAATATATACCCTATGGTTAGGGCAAGATAGAATATATACCCTATGGTTAGGGCAAGATAGAATATATACCCTATGGTTAGGGCAAGATAGAATATATACCCTATGGTTAGGGCAAGATAGAATATATACCCTATGGTTAGGGCCAGATAGAATATATACCCTATGGTTAGGGCAAGATAGAATATATACCCTATGGTTAGGGCAAGATAGAATATATACCCTATGGTTAGGGCAAGATAGAATATATACCCTATGGTTAGGGCAAGATAGAATATATACCCTATGGTTAGGGCAAGATAGAATATATACCCTATGGTTAGGGCAAGATAGAATATATACCCTATGGTTAGGGCCAGATAGAATATATACCCTATGGTTAGGGCAAGATAGAATATATACCCTATGGTTAGGGCAAGATAGAATATATACCCTATGGTTAGGGCAAGATAGAATATATACCCTATGGTTAGGGCAAGATAGAATATATACCCTATGGTTAGGGCAAGATAGAATATATACCCTATGGTTAGGGCAAGATAGAATATATACCCTATGGTTAGGGCAAGATAGAATATATACCCTATGGTTAGGGCAAGATAGAATATATACCCTATGGTTAGGGCCAGATAGAATATATACCCTATGGTTAGGGCAAGATAGAATATATACCCTATGGTTAGGGCAAGATAGAATATATACCCTATGGTTAGGGCAAGATAGAATATATACCCTATGGTTAGGGCAAGATAGAATATATACCCTATGGTTAGGGCAAGATAGAATATATACCCTATGGTTAGGGCAAGATAGAATATATACCCTATGGTTAGGGCAAGATAGAATATATACCCTATGGTTAGGGCAAGATAGAATATATACCCAGAATACATTAAGCATATTATCTTCATTCATCAGGATTGTATAAGCAGCAATAGAAGCTAAAGAAAGTGCTATACGTGGACATAGTAATGGAAGTTATGTGTCAGACACGGACTTTCAGTAACATTTCAGTTCAATTGCAATGAGTCCCTCAGAGCAATCCTTTACCATATAATGGTTTGATTGTACCATCCCATGTGATTTAATGCCTATGCTTCTCCTCGGATTGACAACGTGTTTCAGAAATGATAGCAAGGTCCTGGGTCCACTATTTTTGTCTGTTAGCTGGAGTCGCGGAGAGTGGTGGAGGATTCACGCTCCATACCTCTAGCATCACAGAGAAACGTGTTCGTTTTGGTATTTGGTGTTTTATTAGGATCCCCATTGGCTGTTGCGAAAACAGCAGCTACTCTTCCTGGGTCCACACAAAACATGAAACATGCCATAATACAGAACATGAATAGACATGAACAGCTCATGCACAGAACTACATGAATTTAAAAATGGCACACATAGCCTACATATCAATACATACACTTACACGTCAAATAGGGGAGAGGCGCTGTGCCGTGAGGTATTGCTTTATCGTAAAAAAAAAAAAAAAACAGGTTTGCTATTTATTTGAGCAATATATACTTGTATAGTTCCATGCAATAATTTCCCTATATAATACTGTAAGCTTTCTTGATTTTTTTCAGGATTTGGGGACTGTGAAAAGACCCCTGGTGGCATGTCTGGTGGGGTAAGAGTGTGTGTCAGAGCTATATCTAAGTTGACTATGTAAACAATTGGACATTTTTAACACATTCATGTTTTTTGTCAAAGAGGAAATGATGCAGTCTGTCTCTCCTCAACTCTCAACCAAGAGAGACTGGCATGCATAGTACTTATATTAGCCGTCTGATTACAATTAAGAGGAAGACGTGACGCTCTGTTCTGGGCCAGCTGCAGCTTAACTAGGTATTATTTTCAGCACTTAACCACATGACTGGACAATAATCAAGATAAGACAAAATTAGAGCCTGCAGGACTTTCTTGAGTGTGGTGTCCGAAAAGCAGAGCATCTCTTTATTATGGACAGACCTCTCCCCATCTTTACAACCATTGAATCTATATGTTTTGACCATGACAGTTTACAATCTAAGGGAACACCAAGTAATTTAGTCTCTTCAACTTGTTCAACTGCCACACCATTTATTACCAGATTCAGCTGAGGTCTAGAGCTTAGAGAGTGATTTGTACCAAAATACAATGCTCTTAGTTTTAGATATGTTCAAGCCCAGTTTATTACTGGCCATCCATTCCACAACTGACTGCAACTCCTTGTTAAGGGTTTCAGTGACTTCATTAGCTGTGGTTGCTGACACATTCAGTACCAGTCAAAATTTGAACACACCTACTCATTCCAGGGTTTTTCTTTATTTTTACTATTTTCTATATTGTAGAATAATAATGAAGACATAAAAACTATGAAATAACACATACGGAATCATGTAGTAACCCAAAAAATGTTAAACAAATCAAAATATATTTAGTGTTTGAGATTCTTCAAAGTAGCCATCCTTTGCCTAACGCTGCAGAATGCTGTGGTAGCCATGCTGGTTCAGTGTGACTTCTAAATACATCACTGACAGCTTCGCCAGTAAAGCACCATCACACCATCACACCTGTTCCTCCATGCTCCACAGTGGTGATCCCTGCAGAATGCTGTGGTCATGCTGGTTCAGTGTGACTTCTAAATAAATCACTGACAGCTTCATTTACATTACATTTAAGTCATTTAGCAGACGCTCTTATCCAGAGCGACTTACAAATTGGTGCATTCACCTTATGACCTCCAGTGGAACAGTAGTGCATCTAAATCTTTTCAGGGGGAGGGGGGGGGTGAGAGGGATTACTTTATCCTATCCTAGGTATTCCTTAAAGAGGTGGGGTTTCAGGTGTCTCCGGAAGGTGGTGATTGACTCCGCTGTCCTGGCGTCGTGAGGGAGTTTGTTCCACCATTGGGGGGCCAGAGCAGCGAACAGTTTTGACTGGGCTGAGCGGGAACTGTACTTCCTCAGTGGTAGGGAGGCGAGCAGGCCAGAGGTGGATGAACGCAGTGCCCTTGTTTGGGTGTAGGGCCTGATCAGAGCCTGGAGGTACTGAGGTGCCGTTCCCCTCACAGCTCCGTAGGCAAGCACCATGGTCTTGTAGCGGATGCGAGCTTCAACTGGAAGCCAGTGGAGGGAGCGGAGGAGCGGGGTGACGTGAGAGAACTTGGGAAGGTTGAACACCAGACGGGCTGCGGCGTTCTGGATGAGTTGTAGGGGTTTAATGGCACAGGCAGGAGCCCAGCCAACAGCGAGTTGCAGTAATCCAGACGGGAGATGACAAGTGCCTGGATTAGGACCTGCGCCGCTTCCTGTGTGAGGCAGGGTCGTACTCTGCGGATGTTGTAGAGCATGAACCTACAGGAACGGGCCACCGCCTTGATGTTAGTTGAGAACGACAGGGTGTTGTCCAGGATCACGCCAAGGTTCTTAGCGCTCTGGGAGGAGGACACAATGGAGTTGTCAACCGTGATGGCGAGATCATGGAACGGGCAGTCCTTCCCGGGAGGAAGAGCAGCTCCGTCTTGCCGAGGTTCAGCTTGAGGTGGTGATCCGTCATCCACACGGATATGTCTGCCAGACATGCAGAGATGCGATTCGCCACCTGGTCATCAGAAGGGGAAAGGAGAAGATTAATTGTGTGTCGTCTGCATAGCAATGATAGGAGAGACCATGTGAGGTTATGACAGAGCCAAGTGACTTGGTGTATAGCGAGAATAGGAGAGGGCCTAGAACAGAGCCCTGGGGGACACCAGTGGTGAGAGCACGTGGTGTGGAGACGGATTCTCGCCACGCCACCTGGTAGGAGCGACCTGTCAGGTAGGACGCAATCCAAGCGTGGGCCGCGCCGGAGATGCCCAACTCGGAGAGGGTGGAGAGGAGGATCTGATGGTTCACAGTATCGAAGGCAGCCGATAGGTCTAGAAGGATGAGAGCAGAGGAGAGAGTTAGCTTTAGCAGTGCGGAGCGCCTCCGTGATACAGAGAAGAGCAGTCTCAGTTGAATGACTAGTCTTGAAACCTGACTGATTTGGATCAAGAAGGTCATTCTGAGAGAGATAGCGGGAGAGCTGGCCAAGGACGGCACGTTCAAGAGTTTTGGAGAGAAAAGAAAGAAGGGATACTGGTCTGTAGTTGTTGACATCGGAGGGATCGAGTGTAGGTTTTTTCAGAAGGGGTGCAACTCTCGCTCTCTTGAAGACGGAGGGGACGTAGCCAGCGGTCAGGGATGAGTTGATGAGCGAGGTGAGGTAAGGGAGGAGGTCTCCGGAAATGGTCTGGAGAAGAGAGGAGGGGATAGGGTCAAGCGGGCAGGTTGTAGGGCGGCCGGCCGTCACAAGACGCGAGATTTCATCTGGAGAGAGGGGAGAAAGAGGTCAGAGCACAGGGTAGGGCAGTGTGAGCAGAACCAGCGGTGTCGTTTGACTTAGCAAACGAGGATCGGATGTCATCGACCTTCTTTTCAAAATGGTTGACGAAGTCATCTGCAGAGAGGGGAGGAGGGGGGAGGGGGAGGAGGATTCAGGAGGGAGGAGAAGGTTGCAAAGAGCTTCCTAGGGTTAGAGGCAGATGCTTGGAATTTAGAGTGGTAGAAAGTGGCTTTAGCAGCAGAGAGAGAAGAGGAAAATGTAGAGAGGAGGGAGTGAAAGGATGTCAGGTCCGCAGGGAGGCGAGTTTTCCTCCATTTCCGCTCGGCTGCCCGGAGCCCTGTTCTGTGAGCTCGCAATGAGTCGTCGAGCCACGGAGCGGGAGGGGAGGACCGAGCCGGCCTGGAGGATAGGGGACATAGAGAGTCAAAGGATGCAGAAAGGGAGGAGAGGAGGGTTGAGGAGGCAGAATCAGGAGATAGGTTGGAGAAGGTTTGAGCAGAGGGAAGAGATGATAGGATGGAAGAGGAGAGAGTAGCGGGGAGAGAGAGCGAAGGTTGGGACGGCGCGATACCATCCGAGTAGGGGCAGTGTGGGAAGTGTTGGATGAGAGCGAGAGGGAAAAGGATACAAGGTAGTGGTCGGAGACTTGGAGGGGAGTTGCAACGAGGTTAGTGGAAGAACAGCATCTAGTAAAGATGAGGTCGAGCGTATTTCCTGCCTTGTGAATAGGGGGAAGGTGAGAGGGTGAGGTCAAAAGAGGAGAGGAGTGGAAAGAAGGAGGCAGAGAGGAATGAGTCAAAGGTAGGCGTGGGGAGGTTAAAGTCGCCCAGAACTGTGAGAGGTGAGCCGTCCTCAGGAAAGGAGCTTATCAAGGCATCAAGCTCATTGATGAACTCTCCGAGGGAACCTGGAGGGCGATAAATGATAAGGATGTTAAGCTTGAAAGGGCTGGTAACTGTGACAGCATGGAATTCAAAGGAGGCGATAGACAGATGGGTAAGGGGAGAAAGAGAGAATGACCACTTGGGAGAGATGAGGATCCCGGTGCCACCACCCCGCTGACCAGAAGCTCTCGGGGTGTGCGAGAACACGTGGGCAGACGAAGAGAGAGCAGTAGGAGTAGCAGTGTTGTCTGTGGTGATCCATGTTTCCGTCAGTGCCAAGAAGTCGAGGGACTGGAGGGAGACATAGGCGGAGATGAACTCTGCCTTGTTGGCCGCAGATCGGCAGTTCCAGAGGCTACCGGAGACCTGGAACTCCACGTGGGTCGTGCGCGCTGGGACCACCAGATTAGGGTGGCCGCGGCCACGCGGTGTGGAGCGTTTGTATGGTCTGTGCAGAGAGGAGAGAACAGGGATAGACAGACACATAGTTGACAGGCTACACAAGAGGCTACGCTAATGCAAAGGAGATTGGAATGACAAGTGGACTACACGTCACGAGTGTTCAGAGAGTTAAGCTTACGTAGCAAGAATCTTATTGACTAAAAAGATTAAAATGATACAGTACTGCTGAAGTAGGCTAGCTGGCAGAGGCTGCGTTGTTGACTAAGTAGGCTAGTTGGCATTGGCTGCGTTGTTGACACTACACTAATCAAGTCGTTCCGTTGAGTGTAATAGTTTCTACTGTGCTGCTATTCGGGGCTAGCTGGCTAGCTAGCAGTGTTGATTACGTTACGTTGCGTTAAAAGAACGACAATAGCTGGCTAACTAACCTAGGAAATCGCTCTAGACTACACAATTATCTTTGATACAAAGACGGCTGTGTAGCTAGCTATGTAGCTAGCTACGATCAAACAAATCAAGCCGTTGTACTGTAAAGCACCATCACACCATCACACCGGTTCCTCCATGCTCCACAGTGGTGATCCCTGCAGAATGCTGTGGTAGCCATGCTGGTTCAGTGTGACTTCTAAATACATCACTGACAGCTTCACCAGTAAAGCACCATCACACCATCACACCTGTTCCTCCATGCTCCACAATGGTGACCACTGCAGAATGCTGTGGCCATGCTGGTTCAGTGTGACTTCTAAATACATCACTGACAGCTTCACCAGCAAAGCACCCCCACACCATCACACCTGTTCCTCCATGCTCCACAATGGTGAAAACTTCGGGTTGGAGCGAGCGGTCGCATCTGCACTCGGTCCGCAGGTAGTATTACATTTCATTACATTTCATTATAGTACAACGGTTTGATTTGTCTAATCTTAGCAATTTCTTCTTAGCTAGCTACACAGCCGTCTTTGTATCATAGATAATTGCGTAATTATCGTATTTCGTCGTCCTAACGCAGTCTACACTGCCCTGCAGCTAGCCAGCTAGCTAACGTCCACCGTTAGCTAGTCCACCGTCTACCGATTAGCAGCACAACTATTACACTCAACTGAACGACTTGATTAGTGTAGTGTTAGCTAGCTACATAGTTGTCTTTGCTGTCTTCGTACCCAAGATAATTGTGTAGTTTAGAGTGTGTAGTTTTATGTCGTCCTTAACATAGGAGACTCTGCTAGCTAGCCAACAGCTAGCCAACGTCTACCGAACAGAACTTCTGCACTCAACAATCCGGTCGCATTTCGCTCGCTCCACAGGTAGTATCACATTTTTCATTTCATTTCATTACAGTACAACGGCTTGATTTGTTTGATCGTAGCTAGCTACATAGCTAGCTACATAGCCGTCTTTGTATCAAAGATAATTGTGTAGTCTAGAGCGATTTCCTAGGTTAGCTAGCCAGCTATTGTCGTTCTTTTAACGCAACGTAACGTAATCAACACTGCTAGCTAGCCAGCTAGCCCCGAATAGCAGCACAGTAGAAACTATTACACTCAACGGAACGACTTGATTAGTGTAGTGTCAACAACGCAGCCAATGCCAACTAGCCTACTTAGTCAACAACGCAGCCTCTGCCAGCTAGCCTACTTCAGCAGTACTGTATCATTTTAATCATTTTAGTCAATAAGATTCTTGCTACGTAAGCTTAACTCTCTGAACACTCGTGACGTGTAGTCCACTTGTCATTCCAATCTCCTTTGCATTAGCGTAGCCTCTTGTGTAGCCTGTCAACTATGTGTCTGTCTATCCCTGTTCTCTCCTCTCTGCACAGACCATACAAACGCTCCACACCGCGTGGCCGCGCCACCCTAATCTGGTGGTCCCAGCGCGCACGACCCACGTGGAGTTCCAGGTCTCCGGTAGCCTCTGGAACTGCCGATCTGCGGCCAACAAGGCAGAGTTCATCTCCGCCTATGTCTCCCTCCAGTCCCTCGACTTCTTGGCACTGACGGAAACATGGATCACCACAGACAACACTGCTACTCCTACTGCTCTCTCTTCGTCTGCCCACGTGTTCTCGCACACCCCGAGAGCTTCTGGTCAGCGGGGTGGTGGCACCGGGATCCTCATCTCTCCCAAGTGGTCATTCTCTCTTTCTCCCCTTACCCATCTGTCTATCGCCTCCTTTGAATTCCATGCTGTCACAGTTACCAGCCCTTTCAAGCTTAACATCCTTATCATTTATCGCCCTCCAGGTTCCTCGGAGAGTTCATCAATGAGCTTGATGCCTTGATAAGCTCCTTTCCTGAGGACGGCTCACCTCTCACAGTTCTGGGCGACTTTAACCTCCCCACGCCTACCTTTGACTCATTCCTCTCTGCCTCCTTCTTTCCACTCCTCTCCTCTTTTGACCTCACCCTCTCACCTTCCCCCTACTCACAAGGCAGGAAATACGCTCGACCTCATCTTTACTAGATGCTGTTCTTCCACTAACCTCGTTGCAACTCCCTCCAAGTCTCCGACCACTACCTTGTATCCTTTTCCCTCTCGCTCTCATCCAACACTTCCCACACTGCCCCTACTCGGATGGTATCGCGCCGTCCCAACCTTCGCTCTCTCTCCCCCGCTACTCTCTCCTCTTCCATCCTATCATCTCTTCCCTCTGCTCAAACCTTCTCCAACCTATCTCCTGATTCTGCCTCCTCAACCCTCCTCTCCTCCCCTTTCTGCATCCTTTGACTCTCTATGTCCCCTATCCTCCAGGCCGGCTCGGTCCTCCCCTCCCGCTCCGTGGCTCGACGACTCATTGCGAGCTCACAGAACAGGGCTCCGGGCAGCCGAGCGGAAATGGAGGAAAAACTCGCCTCCCTGCGGACCTGACATCCTTTCACTCCCTCCTCTCTACATTTTCCTCTTCTCTCTCTGCTGCTAAAGCCACTTTCTACCACTCTAAATTCCAAGCATCTGCCTCTAACCCTAGGAAGCTCTTTGCAACCTTCTCCTCCCTCCTGAATCCTCCTCCCCCTCCCCCTCCTCCCTCTCTGCAGATGACTTCGTCAACCATTTTGAAAAAGAAGGTCGACGACATCCGATCCTCGTTTGCTAAGTCAAACGACACCGCTGGTTCTGCTCACACTGCCCTACCCTGTGCTCTGACCTCTTTCTCCCCTCTCTCTCCAGATGAAATCTCGCGTCTTGTGACGGCCGGCCGCCCTACAACCTGCCCGCTTGACCCTATCCCCTCCTCTCTTCTCCAGACCATTTCCGGAGACCTCCTCCCTTACCTCACCTCGCTCATCAACTCATCCCTGACCGCTGGCTACGTCCCTTCCGTCTTCAAGAGAGCGAGAGTTGCACCCCTTCTGAAAAAACCTACACTCGATCCCTCCGATGTCAACAACTACAGACCAGTATCCCTTCTTTCTTTTCTCTCCAAAACTCTTGAACGTGCCGTCCTTGGCCAGCTCTCCCGCTATCTCTCTCAGAATGACCTTCTTGATCCAAATCAGTCAGGTTTCAAGACTAGTCATTCAACTGAGACTGCTCTTCTCTGTATCACGGAGGCGCTCCGCACTGCTAAAGCTAACTCTCTCTCCCTCTGCTCTCATCCTTCTAGACCTATCGGCTGCCTTCGATACTGTGAACCATCAGATCCTCCTCTCCACCCTCTCCGAGTTGGGCATCTCCGGCGCGGCCCACGCTTGGATTGCGTCCTACCTGACAGGTCGCTCCTACCAGGTGGCGTGGCGAGAATCCGTCTCCACACCACGTGCTCTCACCACTGGTGTCCCCCAGGGCTCTGTTCTAGGCCCTCTCCTATTCTCGCTATACACCAAGTCACTTGGCTCTGTCATAACCTCACATGGTCTCTCCTATCATTGCTATGCAGACGACACACAATTAATCTTCTCCTTTCCCCCTTCTGATGACCAGGTGGCGAATCGCATCTCTGCATGTCTGGCAGACATATCCGTGTGGATGACGGATCACCACCTCAAGCTGAACCTCGGCAAGACGGAGCTGCTCTTCCTCCCGGGGAAGGACTGCCCGTTCCATGATCTCGCCATCACGGTTGACAACTCCATTGTGTCCTCCTCCCAGAGCGCTAAGAACCTTGGCGTGATCCTGGACAACACCCTGTCGTTCTCAACTAACATCAAGGCGGTGGCCCGTTCCTGTAGGTTCATGCTCTACAACATCCGCAGAGTACGACCCTGCCTCACACAGGAAGCGGCGCAGGTCCTAATCCAGGCACTTGTCATCTCCCGTCTGGATTACTGCAACTCGCTGTTGGCTGGGCTCCCTGCCTGTGCCATTAAACCCCTACAACTCATCCAGAACGCCGCAGCCCGTCTGGTGTTCAACCTTCCCAAGTTCTCTCACGTCACCCCGCTCCTCCGCTCCCTCCACTGGCTTCCAGTTGAAGCTCGCATCCGCTACAAGACCATGGTGCTTGCCTACGGAGCTGTGAGGGAACGGCACCTCAGTACCTCCAGGCTCTGATCAGGCCCTACACCCAAACAAGGGCACTGCGTTCATCCACCTCTGGCCTGCTCGCCTCCCTACCACTGAGGAAGTACAGTTCCCGCTCAGCCCAGTCAAAACTGTTCGCTGCTCTGGCCCCCCAATGGTGGAACAAACTCCCTCACGACGCCAGGACAGCGGAGTCAATCACCACCTTCCGGAGACACCTGAAACCCCACCTCTTTAAGGAATACCTAGGATAGGATAAAGTAATCCCTCTCACCCCCCCTCCCCCTGAAAAGATTTAGATGCACTACTGTTCCACTGGAGGTCACAAGGTGAATGCACCAATTTGTAAGTCGCTCTGGATAAGAGCGTCTGCTAAATGACTTAAATGTAAATGTAAATGTTATCCCTGCAGAATGCTGTGGCCATGCTGGTTCAGTGTGACTTCTAAATACATCACTGACAGCTTCACCAGTAAAGCACCATCACACCATCACACCTGTTCCTCCATGCTCCACAGCGGTGATCCCTGCAGAATGCTGTGGTCATGCTGGTTCAGTGTGACTTCTAAATAAATCACTGACAGCTTCACCAGCAAAGCACCCCCACACCATCACACCTGTTCCTCCATGCTCCACAATGGTGATCCCTGCAGAATGCTGTGGTAGCCATGCTGGTTCAGTGTGACTTCTAAATACATCACTGACAGCTTCACCAGCAAAGCACCCCCACACTATCACACCTGTTCCTCCATGCTCCACAATGGTGATCCCTGCAGAATGCTGTGGCCATGCTGGTTCAGTGTGACTTCTAAATACATCACTGACAGCTTCACCAGCAAAGCACCCCCACACCATCACACCTGTTCCTCCATGCTCCACAATGGTGATCCCTGCATAATGCTGTGGTCATGCTGGTTCAGTGTGACTTCTAAATACATCACTGACAGCTTCACCAGTAAAGCACCCCCACACCATCACACCTGTTCCTCCATGCTCCACAATGGTGATCCCTGCAGAATGCTGTGGCCATGCTGGTTCAGTGTGACTTCTAAATACATCACTGACAGCTTCACCAGTAAAGCACCCCCACACCATCACACCTGTTCCTCCATGCTCCACAATGGTGATCCCTGCAGAATGCTGTGGCCATGCTGGTTCAGTGTGACTTCTAAATACATCACTGACAGCTTCACCAGTAAAGCACCCCCACACCATCACACCTGTTCCTCCATGCTCCACAGTGGTGATCCCTGCAGAATGCTGTGGTAGCCATGCTGGTTCAGTGTGACTTCTAAATACATCACTGACAGCTTCACCAGTAAAGCACCCCCACACCATCACACCTGTTCCTCCATGCTCCACAATGGTGATCCCTGCAGAATGCTGTGGTAGCCATGCTGGTTCAGTGTGACTTCTAAATACATCACTGACAGCTTCACCAGCAAAGCACCCCCACACCATCACACCTGTTCCTCCATGCTCCACAATGGTGACCCCTGCAGAATGCTGTAGCCATGCTGGTTCAGTGTGACTTCTAAATACATCACTGACAGCTTCACCAGTAAAGCACCATCACACCTGTTCCTCCATGCTCCACAATGGTGACCCCGCCCGTGCAAAAAAACACATTTCCATTACACACTTATACTAGTGTTTGACAGCCAAATATAAGCACCCCGCAAATGATATACCCATTACTCTTTAGACCAAGATGGTGATATTGCCCATCTAGAGCCTTGCTCTGGACCCATTTGATATTTTATCTGTTGAACCTATCCTTAGGCCAAGACATTAATACTTGAGAATGTGGTCTTTAAAATGTGTCTGATTTGGGTATGAGTGAACAGATAACATCCCATGTAATTAATAACGTAATGAAATATTCCGGCATTCCAGGAGGTTTAGAGAGTCTTTTTTACAGAAATTAAATGGGATCTGCATTTGCATATTAATGGTGCGTTTCAGGCAGATAGTGATGCCGTCATCTTTATGATGAATAGTTTTCTAGCGATCATTAGCTTTGGATTTAACAACCCTTATTGTAATCGATGTGTGTATTGATGTGCTCGTAGGAGGATTATCTTTGAAAAGTCAAAGTTATTAAAAAAAGAGTGTTTACAAGCTCTGTTATGCTTATTTATTCTTTGTAAATGCAAAACAACACAATACAAACCACTAACCAAACCTTGAGCTTAACACAAGCCAAAACACGAACCAAACCTTGAGCTTAACAACACAAGTAAACACACTAACCCAACCGCGATCTTAACAACACAAGCCAACATACTAACCAAACCTTGATCTTAACACAAGCCAACACACTAATCAACCTTGAGCTTAGCAACAGAAGCCAACATACTAACCAAACCTTGATCTTAACACAAGCCAACACACTAATCAACCTTGAGCTTAGCAACAGAAGCCAACATACTAACCAAACCTTGATATTAACACAAGCCAACACACTAATCAACCTTGAGCTTAGCAACAGAAGCCAACATACTAACCAAACCTTGATCTTAACACAAGCCAACACACTAATCAACCTTGAGCTTAGCAACAGAAGCCAACATACTAACCAAACCTTCAGCTTAACAACACAAGCCAAAACACTAATCAAACCTTGAGCTAATGCTGCAGTTGCACTGTTTGACACTCCCAAAGTTAGCTGTTTTTTCTAAAATGCACTCATCCATTATAGTTACCATAGCAGGATGTTTTATGGCAGGATATATACTCAAGTGTCACGCCCTGACCTTAGAGAGCCTTTTTATTTCTCTATTTGGTTAGGTCGGGGTGTGATTTGTGTGGGCATTCTAGTTTTTCTGTTTCTTTGCTGGCCGGGAATGGTTCCCAATCAGAGTCTATCGTTGTCTCTGATTGGAGATCATATTTAGGCAGCCTGTTTTCCACCTTAGTTTGTGGGATCTTGTTTTTGCATAGTTGCTGTTTAGCCCTGCAGAACTTTACGTTCGGTTGTGTATTTTGTTGGTGTTCCCCGGTGTCATTTAATAAAAGGAAAATGTAAAGTCTAATTCATCGAACGAACGTAACATCAAGGGTATGGACACAGACACACGCTAGCATCAAGTTCCATTTAATCTCCCCACTACCGCTATAGTACAATTCAGAAGCATCTCCCAATAAATTCCCTGGCAGGGAGTGCAGAGCCCATTAGGGATTTTTGCTTATATAAGCATAATCACATTTCCCAGCACCCTGACATTTAGGCTGAATCAATGGAGCAAGAGACCCATTTGGCATGACCTTGTCTGTTATCCAGAGAAAGAGGCCGCCTTAAGAAATCATACAGTCCTCCTGGGGGGGAATTAGCCATGAAATACTTTAATGATTGTTGAGTGGGAGAAATGCTATAACCTGAAGCAATGATTTGTTTGTTTGTTTTCAGTTCTTTTTTCTTTCTTGCCAATAAGGAAGTGTGTTGAAACTGTATCTGACAATAGCTTTTAAACTGTTTGGGAGGATGAGGGTAGCTGTGGCTGACTGGTGCCTATCCCTATCCCCTTCCCCACTACTTTTCCTTCCCAGAAGCAATGTTTAAGGACTCACATCCTCTCTCACTCTGATTAATGTTATGGCCTCATGCCTTCACTGGAAACGATTTAAAGCAATCTCCAAATTGCCTTTCGATGCCCAAAGGGTGTAGGGAAAAAACTTGTATTCATCTCCTTGTGATAAGCACAGCCAGACGTTTTTTCCTGAGTTCCACTTTGTCCCGATGTATTTTAATTCAGCTGAATGAAACATTCAACACAAACTGCCTGACATGAATCAGTCACAGGACAGAGCAGTGCCTGGCAAAATATTCACTAAGCACTGGAATTTCCCTCCATCCCATGCCTATACCAAGCAAGCAGTTATCACTGTGTAATAGATTACATCCCCTGAGGACCAAAACATTTAATATTATCAACTTTTGATCAAATAAAATAAAGTTCAAATCACATTATTTTGGTTACATACACATGGTTAGCAGATGTTAATGCGAGAGTAGTGAAGTGCTTGTGCTTCTAGTTCCGACCATGCAGTAATATCTAACAAGTAATCTAACAATTTCACAACAACTACCTTATACACACAAGTGTAAAGGAATGAATAAGAATATGTACATATAAATATATGGATGAGCGATGGCCGAACGGCATAGGCAAGATGCAGTAGATGGTATAGAGTACAGTATATACAGTGGGGCAAAAACATATTTAGTCAGCCACCGATTGTGGAAGTTCTCCCACTTAAAAAGTTGAGAGAGGCCTGTAATTTTCATCATAGGTACACTTCAACTATGACAGACAAAATTAGGGGAAAAAATCCAGAAAATCATATTGTAGGATTTTTTATGAATTTATTTGCAAATTATGGTGGAAAATAAGTATTTGGTCACCTACAAACAAGCAAGATTTCTGTCTCTCACAGACCTGTAACTTCTTCTTTAAGAGACTCCTCTGCCCTCCACTCGTTACCTGTATTAATGGCACCTGTTTGGACTTGTTATCAGTATAAAAGACACCTGTCCACAACCTCAAACAGTCACACTTCAAACTCCACTATGGCCAAGACCAAAGAGCTGTCAAAGGACACCAGAAACAAAATTGTAGACCTGCACCAGGCTGGGAAGACTGAATCTGCAATAGATAAGCAGCTTGGTTTGAAGAAATCAACTGTGGGAGCAATTATTAGGAAATGGAAGACATACAAGACCACTGATAATCTCCCTCGATCTGGGGCTCCACGCAAGATCTCACCCCGTAGGGTCAAAATGATCACAAGAACGGTGAGCAAAAATCCCAGAACCACACGGGGGGGCCTAGTGAATGACCTGCAGAGAGCTGGGACCAAAGTAACAAAGCCTACCATCAGCAAGGGCATTAAAGATGAAACGTGGCTGGGTCTTTCAGCATGACAATGATCCCAAACACACCGCCCGGGCAACGAAGGAGTGGCTTCGTAGGAAGCATTTCAAGGTCCTGGAGTGGCCTAGCCAGTCTCCAGATCTCAACCCAATAGAAAATCTTTGGAGGGATTTGAAAGTCTGTGTTGCCCAGCAACAGCCCCAAAACATCACTGCTCTAGAGGAGATCTGCATGGAGGAATGGGCCAAAATACCAGCAACAGTGTGTGAAAACCTTAACTTTACTTACAGAAAACGTTTGACCTCTGTCATTGCCAACAAAGGGTATATTACAAAGTATTGAGATAAACTTTTGTTATTGACCAAATACTTTTTTTCCACCATCATTTGCAAATAAATTCATTAAAAATCCTACAATGTGATTTTCTGGATTTCTTTTCTCATTTCGTCTGTCATAGTTGAAGTGTACCTTTGATTAAAATTACAGGCCTCTCTCATCTTTTTAAGTGGGAGAACTTGCACAATTGGTGGCTGACTAAATACTTTTTTGCCCCACTGTACATGTGAGATGAGTAATGTAGGGTATGTAAACATTATACGTATAAAGTGGCATTGTTTAAAGTGACTTGTGATACATTTATTGCATCCCATTTTTAATTATTAAAGTGGCTAGAGATTTGAGTCAGTATGTTGGCAGCAGCCACTCAATGTTAGTGATGGCTGTTTAACAGTCTGATGGCCTTGAGATAGAAGCTGTTTCAGCGTCTCAGTCCCAGCTTTGATGTACTGACCTCGCCTTCTGGATGATAGCGGGGTGAACAGACAGTGGCTCGGGTCGTTGTTGTCCTTGATGATCTTTTTGGCCTTCCTGTGACATTGGGTGGTGTAGGTGTCCTGGAGGGCAGGTAGTTTTCCCCTGGTGATGCGTTGTGCAGACCTCACTACCCTCTGGAGAGCCTTACGGTTGTTGGCGGAGCAGTTGCCATACCAGGTGGTGATACAGCCCCAGGATGCTCTCAATTGTGCATCTGTGAAAGTTTGTGAGTGTTTTTGGTGACAAGCCAAAATTCTTCAGCCTCCTGAGGTTGAAGAGGCGCTTTGCGCCTTCTTCACCCAGCTGTCTGTGTGGGTGGACCATTTCAGTTTGTCTGTGATGTGTACGCCGAGGAAATTAAAGCTTTCAC
This sequence comes from Oncorhynchus nerka, assembly GCF_034236695.1. NCBI lineage: Eukaryota > Metazoa > Chordata > Actinopteri > Salmoniformes > Salmonidae > Oncorhynchus > Oncorhynchus nerka. Next base: position 16,854,368 of record NC_088408.1, read on the forward strand.
CTTCTCCACTACTGTCCCGTTGATGTGGAAAGGGGGATGCTCCCTCTGCTGTTTCCTTAAGTCCACGATCATCTCATTTGTTTTGTTGACGTTGAGTGTGAGGTTGTTTTCCTGACACCACACTCCGAGGGCCCTCACCTTCTCCCTGTAGGCCGTCTCATCGTTGTTGGTAATGAAGCCTACCACCTGTAATGTTGTCAGCAAACTTGATGATTGAGTTGGAGGCATGCATGGCCACGCAGTCATGGATGAACAGGGAGTACAGGAGAGGGCTGAGAACGCACCCTTGTGGGGCCCCAGTGTTGAGGATCAGTGAGGTGGAGATGTTGTTTCCTACCCTCACCACCTGGGGGCGTCCCGTCCAGGACCCAGTTCCACAGGGCGGGGTCGAGACCAGGGGTCTCGAGCTTAATGACGAGTTTGGAGGGTATTACGGTGCTAAATGTTGAGCTGTAGTTGATGAACAGCATTCTTACATAGGTATTCCTCTTGTCCAGATGGGTTAGGGCAGTGCGCAGTATGATTGCGATTGTGTCGTCTGTGGACCTATTGGGGTGGTAAGCAAATTGGAGTGGGTCTAGGGTGTCAGGTAGGGTGGAGGTGATATGATCCTTGACCAGTCTCTCAAAGCACTTCATGATGACGGAAGTGAGTGCTACAGGGCGATTGTCGTTTAGCTCAGTTACCTTAGCTTTCTTGGGAACAGGAACAATGATGGCCCTCTTGAAGCATGTGGGAACAACAGTCTGGGATAGGGATTGATTGAATATGTACGAAAACACACTAGCCAGCTGGTCTGCGCATGCTCTGAGGACGCGGCTAGGGATGCCGTCTGGGCCGGCAGCCTTGCAAGGGTTAACACGTTTAAATGTTTTACTCACATTGGCTGCGGTGAAGAGCCCACAGGTTTTGGTAGCGGGCCGTGTCAGTGGCACTGTATTGTCCTCAAAGCGAGCAAAGAAGCTGTTTAGTTTGTCTGGGAGAAAGACATTGTGGTCCGCGACAGGGCTGGTTTTCTTTTTATAGTCTGTGATTGACTGTAGACCCTGCCACATACCTCTCGTGTCTGAGCCGTTGAATTGCGACTCTACTTTGTCTCTGTACTGACGCTTAGCTTGTTTGATTGCCTTGTGGAGGGAATAGATACACTGTTGTATTCGGTCATGTTTTCGGTCGCCTTCCCTGATTAAAAACAGTGGATCACGCTTTCAGTTTTGCGCGAATGCTGCCATCAATCCACGGTTTCTAGTTGGGGAAGGTTTTAATAGTCGCTGTTGGTACAACATCACCGATGCACTTGCTAAGAAACTCGCTCACCGAATCAGCGTTAACATCAATGATGTTGTTCGACGCTATCTGGAACACGGGGCGGCAGGGTAGCCTAGTGGTTAGAGCATTGGACTAGTAACCGTAAGTTTGCAAGTTCAACCCCCCGAGCTGATAAGGTACTAATCTGTCGTTCTGCCCCTGAAAGAGGCAGGCAGTTAACAGGCAGTTAACCCACTGTTCCTAGGCCGTCATTAAAAATAAGAATTTGTTCTTAACTGACTTGCCTAGTTAAATAAAGATAAAATAAAAATATCCCAGTCCACATGATTGCAGCATCCTTGAAGCGTGGAATCAGACCAGTGTTGAACAGCCCTGAGCATGGGTATTAGTGTGGAGTGAGTTATCAGTGAGTTATCAGAAAAAAAGGTATGGCATCATTGGTTATAGTTATTATCATATGGTTATATATTATCACATGGGTGTTGATGGCCAGTTTATCACATGGGTGTTTATGGCCAGCTTATCACATGGGTGTTTATGGCCAGCTTATCACATGGGTGTTTATGGCCAGTTTATCACATGGGTGTTTAAGGCCAGCTTATCACATGGGTGTTTATGGCCAGCATACTACATGGGTGTTTATGGCCAGTTTATGACATGGGTGTTTATGGCCAGCATACTACATGGGTGTTTATGGCCAGCTTATCACATGGGTGTTTATGGCCAGCTTATCACATGGGTGTTTATGGCCAGCATACTACATGGGTGTTAATGGCCAGCTTATCACATGGGTGTTTATGGCCAGCATACTACATGGGTATTAATGGCCATCTTATCACATGGGTGTTTATGGCCAGCTTATCACATGGGTGTTTATGGCCAGCATACTACATGGGTGTTAATGGCCAGCTTATCACATGGGTGTTTATGGCCAGCATATCACATGGGTGTTTATGGCCAGCTTATCACATGGGTGTTTATGGCCTGCTTATCACATGGGTGTTAATGGCCAGCTTATCACATGGGTGTTAATGGCCAGCATACTACATGGGTGTTTATGGCCAGCATACTACATGGGTGTTTATGGCCAGCTTATCACATGGGTGTTTATGGCCAGCTTATCACATGGGTGTTTATGGCCAGCTTATCACATGGGTGTTTATGGCCAGCATACTACATGGGTGTTTATGGCCAGCATACTACATGGGTGTTTATGGCCAGCTTATCACATGGGTGTTTATGGCCAGCATACTACATGGGTGTTTATGGCCAGCATACTACATGGGTGTGCATGACCAGCTACTGTGACTGAATGATTGATGTTGTGGAACAGCTCCGAGCCAGTTCCCTGGACATAACTCGTCATGTTCTCAGACAGGTTCCTACCTTATAAGCGGACTAAGACTCGCCTGAGCAACATAGGTATCTGAGGCTCTAGCTGTTACAGAAGCCTTTCAATCTTATCATTTTCCCTCTCTTTCTCTCTTTTTTCACTCTTTTCCTCTGTGTTCTGGTTATTTATTCTTCTCACATCTCCATGGCTCAGACATGGGGTGGAGCGTCTGTTTGCTGCAGCAGGACAGATGGTTTAGAGAGATAAAGCCAATTACAGCTGTCTGTCTTTTAGACTAGAACCTCAACCACAAAGAGACTTAACACTGGACAACTCCTTAGGAATGAGGAAGCCCTGCTTTTCTTTCAGTGGAAATGGCATCATAAAGAACACTCAAGCACAGTTTTGTATTGACATGAAATGCATGGTGTTAAGAAAGATCCATGTTAATAACATTATCCTCCAAATCAATTAAATTGTATCAAATGTAGTAGGTTTTCACAGCTGACTTTCACAGGTTTTCACGGATGTCCAACAATGATTATGCTGACTCGACTCAGTCATCACCATGTTTAACTCTTCCTCTCCGTTTCTATAGGATGATCCCGGCCTCCAGCCAGGCCTTCCTGGTGACCAACCTGGTGTCTGGGACCAAGTACGACTTGTGTGTCCTGGCCGCCTGGGACGACACCGCCACCACCCTGACGGCCACCAACGTGGTGGGCTGTGCCCAGTTCTTTACCCGCGACGACTACACACAGTGCCAGTCTCTCCACAGCCAGTTTCTGGGGGGCACCATGATCCTGGTGGTGGGTGGCATCATCGTGGCGACGCTACTCGTCTTCATCGTTATCCTGATGGTACGCTACAAGGCCACCGACCATGAGGGGGGTGGCATCGGGGGGAGCGGCAAGCTGACCAGCGTAAGTGACACCCACTCACAGACCAATGGGGGCCGGCTGGGACAGAACGGCGTGCCCCTTCCCCTGCCCAAAACAAAGGCCAAAGTGACCCTCCAGGATGAGGTGGTGGAGTTTAAATGTGGTTCCCTCCAGAGCACCTCGTCCTCATCCTCGTCGGGGGGCTCGGTGGTCGGGGAGGGTTCCTACAGCCCCAACAGCACCCTGGCCATTATGTGGAGGCAGGCTGCCCCCTCTAAGCCCAGGGCAAACCTGGATCATCTGCTGGGGGCCTTCAACTCCCTAGAGCTCCGGGGGGCCCAGGGCAGGGGAGACCTGGGGGAGCCCTCATCCAGCAGTAGCACCCCGGTGGCGGGTAGCGATAGGCCCCACACGGACAGGGAGCCCCTGCTGGGCCGGACAATGGACTCACGGCTGAGCCGGTTGCTCATGCTGTCTCATGACTCCAAACCAAAAAGGAGCCAGTCGTTTGACATGGGGGACTGTATGGATACAGATCAACAAACAGACCAAGCGATGGCCTCTAGCACCTCCACTGCCACAACGCCGGTGTGCAGTTACCCGCGGCGCATCAGCAACATCTGGACTAAGAGGAGCCTGTCTGTGAACGGCATGCTGCTACAGTGTGACGAGGAAGGGGATATGGGGGGGAGCAAGGGGACCTTCGACAGCCAAGAGTGGGTCATGGAGAGTACTGTCTAGGAGAGATGAGGACTTGCTTTGTGTCTTCTAAAACACTGCCCCAGAGAGATAGCAATACGCCTCAGTTCTGATAGACCTCCAGGCTGGAGGAGAAGTCCATGCCTCCTCCCTCCTTGTCCTGCATGGAATTCATTCATGTTAATCTATTGTGGATGTTCCATTTTTGTGACAGATATGTACAAAGTTCACCCAAGTGGGTAAGTCGGCTAACGACGCTTGGTGGAGGGAGCTGATTCGTGGAGTGAGGTTGTTTTGTGTTTGTATGTGTGTGTTCTCTACATGGGGAGGGGGAATGCACAGTAATGGTCAACTACAAACTACACGTAAGACATGCAATGAAACCTAGGAAATGGGAAGCAGGCCTGTTGTTCCTGAGGAGGGCCATGGTTTCTCTGACACGAGGAACGTGAAACAAATCACTGTATTTGTTGACTTGTAAATTGGCATAACACTGAAAGTCCATCTTGTTACTGTTGCTGAGATGGTGGGCCATGCATGGCTCTGGACTAATACTGTTGTAAGGGAATATGAAATATATAATGAATTTAATGTTTTTACATGTTTTATTTTGCTGATCAAACACACATTGTCTAATACTGTTCTTCCCCTCTATACACGACGGGGCTCTGACTTCAAAATGTGCATTATGAAAAACCTCAATATACAGTCAGGTCCAAAATGATTGGCACCCTTGATAAAGATTAACTAAAAAGACTGCACAAAATAAATAATACAAATACTGAGCTATATTGTATGCAAAAAAAGGACATTATATTATTTTGTACTAATACATTTGCTCAGAGAAAGAGGTGACATCAAAATAGAGCTCTTTGGTTAAGTACACCAGAGGTGGGTTTGGTCTGGAAACATATGCATAAAAGTTCCTCATACCTATGGTAAAATATGATGACGCATCTGTAATGTTATGGGGCTATTTTGTATCCACTGGTCCTGTGGCCCTTGTTAAGGTCAACGGCATCGTGAACTTTACCGATTACCAGAAGATTGTAGCCAACCTGGCAGGTTGCCTCTGCCAGGAGACACTTTGACGTAACTGGATCTTCCAGCAAGACAATAACCCCAGCGCACATCAAAATCTACAAAGAAATTGTTTATTGACCACAAAATCAACATTTTGCAATGGCCATCTCAGCCTCCACTTGAACCCCATTGAAAACCTGCGGTTTGAATTGAAGAGGGCATTCTATAAGCACAGATGAAGGATGCCAAGGATCTGGAAAGATTCAGTATGGAGGAACGATCTAAGATCCCTCCCAATGTATTCTCCAATCTCATAAAACATTTGAGAAAAAGACTCAAAAGCCCTTTCCCTGAGTGTAAAATAATATGATTTACATTTTTTTAAATGTAGTTTGTATTATTTATTTTTTGTTCCTCTTTAACAAGGGTGCCAATAATTATGGACCTGACCGTATATCCATCCGCATTTTTTTATATCTGCAGAACCATTCATTTCTTAACCCATTCTGACTCAATGGTACTGTGTGTATATATATATATATGTACACTTTATATAGGTAATTTAGTTCATCATAAAAAAATGTATATATGAAATTATTTCATGAAACCCCGTATTTGAATATTTTAACTTTGTATACAGAATGTTTATTTGAGGCTTCATTAAATAATGCCATATCTGGTTCCTATCAAGTTGTATTCATGTATAAAGCGAGCAAACAATTCATTCTCAAAATCATGAAATATTTTATTTTTAAGATAGCAATGTGAAATGGGTAAGGTCTTAAGTGAAAATGTAACTGTTTTCGTGATGTCACTTAAAAGGTTCATTAGAGGAGAGTCCTATGATTAGTTTCAGCAAAAGAACATGGCCCCTGTTGGCCTCTAAATCAATTAACCCAGTATAGAGCTAACAACCAGCAGGAGTTTACCCTCTCTTGCACAGAAAGATTAAGCCCTCAGAAAAACTGCAGATCAACATGCTCAATCTTTGAGAGACAAGCATCCTTCTCCAATTCCAATAAACATTTTTACTTTTTCATGTGCACTACCATTCAAAAGTTTGTGGTCACTTAGAAAGATCCTTGTTTTTGATAGAAAATCTTTTTTTTTTTTCATTAAAATAACATCAAATTGATCAAAAACACAGTGTAGACCTTGTTAGACATTGTTAATGTTGTAACTGACTATTGTAGCTGGAAAAGGCTGATTTTTAATGGAATATCTACATATATCTGCGTACAGAGGCCCATTATCAGCAACCATCACTCCTGTGTTCCAATGGAATGTTGTGTTAGCTAATCCAAGTTTATCATTTTAAAAGTGATCATTAGAAAACCCTTTTGCAATTATGTTAGCACAGTTGAAAACTGATGTTCTGATTAAAGAAGCAATACAACTGGCCTTTTTTAGGCTAGTTGAGTATCTGGAGCATCAGCATTTGTGGGTTTGATTACAGGCTCAAAATGGCCAGAAACAAAAACCTTTCTTCTGAAACTCGTCAGTCTATTCTTGTTCTGAGAAACAAAGCCTATTCCATGTAAGAAATTGCCAAGAAACTGAAGATCTCGTACAACGCTGTATACTACTCCCTTCACAGAACAGCACAAACGGTCTCTAACCAGAATAGAAAGAGGAGTGGGAGGCCCCAGTGCACAACTGAGCAAGAGGACAAGTACATTAGAGTGTCTAGTTTGAGAAACTGACGCCTCACAAGTCCTCAACTGGCGGATTCATTAAATAGTACCCGCAAAACACCAGTCACAGTGAAGATGCGACTCCGGGATGCTGGCCTTCTAGGCAGAGTTCCTCTGTCCAGTGTCTGTGTTCTTTTGCCCATCTTAATCTTTTATTTTCATTGGCAAGTCTGAGATATGGCTTTTTCTTTGCAACTCTGCCTAGAAGGCCAGCAGTCTGGAGTCGCATCTTCACTGTTGACGTTGAGACTGGTGTTTTGCGGGTACTATTTAATGAAGCTGCCAGTTGAGGACATGTGATGTGTCTGTTTCTTAAACTTGACACTCTACTGTACTTGTCCTCTTGCTCAGTTGTGCACTCCTACTCCTATATTCTATTCTGGTTAGAGACAGTTTGCGCTGTTCTTTGAAGGGAGTAGTACACAGCGCTGTACGAGATCTTCAGTTTCTTGGCAATTTATCACATGGAATAGCCTTCATTTCTCAGAACAATAATAGACTGACAAGTTTCAGAAGAAAGTTATTTGTTTCTGGCCATTTTGAGCCTGTAATCGAACCCACAAATGCTGATGCTCAAGATACTCAACTAGTCTAAAGAAGGACATTCTTATTGCTTCTTTAATCCGCACAACAGTTTTCAGCTGTGCTAACATAATTGCAAAAGGGTTTTTTAGTGATCATTTAGCCTTTTAAAATGGTAAACTTGGATTAGCTAACACATCGTGCCATTGGAACACAGGAGTGATGGTTGCTGATAATGGGCCTCTGTACGCCTATGTAGATATTCCATTAAAAAAATAGTCTGTTTCCAGCTACAATAGTCAGTTACAACATTAACAATGTCTACACTGTATTTCTGATCAATTTGATGTTATTTTAATAGACAAAAAATGTGCTTTTCTTTCAATAACAAGGACATTTCTAAGTGACCCCAAACTTTTGAACAGTCTGGATCTCATCACCTAAAATGTTTGACATTTGAGGATAAGCAGAAACCTTGCCTCCCTCACCAGTTATTGGCATGAGAAATGGACTGGAAATTCATAGTAAACTGTGTCTAGGAATTATCAAACTTGATTTTCTTTTGTTTGGTAGCATAAATTGACAGGTAGCATAAATGTACAGTGCAAAGTGGCTCTCAACTATGCTGAAGTTGTTGGCTTTTCTGTAACGTGTACAACTTGCATGTTTACCGAGGACAAACTCATGGGCCCATTAAGAACCTTATACACTATCTGTCTTTCCTCACATTGTGTTGTCTGAATGACTTTTTTGTGACATTCTGGATCAACTGCATCTGTACATTGACTCTGTATATTGACTTTTTTATATATATAATTGATGGAGAATGAACAAAAGCTGTACACTAGTGTTTTTATTTTCTTGGTAGGCATACAGAAATAAAGAGGTGCCTCACTATACATTTGCAGTACAACCATTTATATTTCTCATTTGGAGTTGTAGACAATGTTTCTGTGGTCAAACATATTGTTTTTTGCTACAAAAATATAAAAACATCTAGATAATCTGAGCTTTCGCGTTTTGTCAGACCCTTATAAGATGTGGTAATGTGCAACATTTGTCATGCAATTGTATTGCATTGTTCAGCATTGATCTTCTATTGTCAGCCTCTGGTAGATCTGGGGTAAACAGTAAGTAGATCTGTATGAAGCAGCTCTGAGGAGATCATGGATTTCTGGGAATTTCAGCATTCCAGAACCAATGTGGATTTCAGCGTTCCGGAATCCCTGAGATGACCTCAACATCACATGTCAGACCACTAATTGGCCCGACTGACGTCCAATTCGGAGATAAAAAACTAATGGGTAACCCCACATTAACCTGCCCTAGACTCCTTAAGTCATAGCATAGCCGGACTAGGATAAGGGGAAGTCTCCTAACACCCTGTGTTGACGATCTTATTCACATGCCTCCTAGATATCCACTTAGCTCCTGCATGCATTTTAAAACGTGTTTGTACAAGGGAAGAGTTGGAGGCAAGTAGGGGCATCAATGAGCTTAACCAGGGGAGATCATGTGGTTAGAGGTGGAGTGAGGTGTATAAAGCCCATTTTAAGCCAAAGCAGAGTGCACACTGGGTCGTACTTGTTAGGCACCAAGATAAAGATTATGGACTGAAACATGGCACTACTACCTGAACTTCTCCGATAAGAAACACTCCTTCTTGCTTTCCATTGCAAATTGTTTTGTTATGGTGTGCCCGGATGAATATGACCCTGCCCACTGGGCAAAAACTTTTGAATCAACATAGTTTCCACTTGATTTCAACAACAACAAAATGTATGTGTGATGACATTGAATCAATTTGGAAAACTGATTGGATTTGGTGTGTGTGTGTCTGCATGGACCCTATTGGGGAACGTGCATGTGAGGGATATCTAAGGGGTGTGAGACGCTCTGTGTTGGGTGAAAAAGATGGTGATGGTGTCTGATGGGTAGAGCAGAGGAGAGGTAATGGTGCATAGTGCTGGCTCAGTGTGGAGGAGGCACAGCTTGCCTGGCAGGCTGCCCATGGCTCAGACCCTCCCTGCCACATCCATATAGAGGCGCTGCAGCAGCCGAGGATAGGATAAGATAGGAGGCTGTCAGTCTCAGTAATTCAATGGGATTCAAAACGTAGCATCATATGATACAAAATGCTTCATACAGGGATGATTTCTGCATTTTGAAAGTTACATATCTTGAAAAGTTTATTGCTGACAAGAAAAACATTTTGAGACTATGTCAACAATGGCCTAATGAAACAAATACAAACAACAAAAGTTTTCCTTTAAGGATTCTCGTTGATTGCAATGCCTTAATGCAGTATAAACATTTAATGATTTACCCATCATCAATTACCAATGGGTTTTAACTTATTGTAATGACCTCGAAAGATCATAAATGAGAGAATGTCCACAACATTTCTTGATTTTTGAATGAATTGTATGGTTTATTGACCCAGAACGAGCACAGGCTACTGTCTGGCCGTCACCTATACCAAACTAATACCACCTAACAATATCAGGTATTCAATTCACTGTCGGGACCTAAAAAGAGGGATAACAATGCAACCATGGATATATACCAGACATGTAGTGCCCAGCCCCTTCCCAGGCCGCCCGCTGTTCCACCAACCATGGATATATACCAGACATGTAGTGCCCAGCCCCTTCCCAGGCCGCCCGCTGTTCCACCAACCATGGATATATACCAGACATGTAGTGCCCAGCCCCTTCCCAGGCCGCCCGCTGTTCCACCAACCATGGATATATACCAGACATGTAGTGCCCAGCCCCTTCCCAGGCCGCCCGCTGTTCCACCAACCATGGATATATACCAGACATGTAGTGCCCAGCCCCTTCCCAGGCCGCCCGCTGTTCCACCAACCATGGATATATACCAGACATGTAGTGCCCAGCCCCTTCCCAGGCCGCCCGCTGTTCCACCAACCATGGATATATACCAGACATGTAGTGCCCAGCCCCTTCCCAGGCCGCCCGCTGTTCCACCAACCACAAGGACGCCTGGCCCTGACACATTCCAGGCATTCCCTTCATTGAACCCCGCCTAAATCAGAGCTAACTGATAAATGTGCCCTAATAACCACACAACAACAGAAAATCACAAAGCAGGCATATAGAGTGCATTTGGAAAGTATTTCGACCCCTTGACTTTTCCCCAAAAAAATTACGACACAGCCTTATTCTAAAAATGATTCAATTCTTTGTTTTTTTGATCAATCTATACACAATACCACATGATGACAAAGCAAAAACAATTTTTTGCAAGTGTATTAAAAAGAAAATGTGACGTTTACATAAGTATTCAGACCCTCTTACTTTGCTGAAGCACTTTTGGCAGTGATTACACCTCGAGTCTTCTTGGGTATGACGCTACAAGTTTGGCACACCTGTATTTGGGGAGTTTCTCACATTCTCTGCAGGTCCTCTCAAGCTCTGTTAGGTTGGATGGGGAGCGTCGCTGCACAGGGCCACTTAAGGAAATTCATAGACATGTCCCGAAGCAACTCCTGCCTTGCCTTGGTTGCGTGCTTAGGGTCGTTGTCCTGTTGGAAGGTAAACGTTCGCCCCAGTCTGAGGTTCTGAGTGCACTGGAGCAGGTTTTCATCCAGAATCTCTCTGTACTTTGCTCCGTTCATATTTCCCTCGATCCTGACTAGTCTCCCAATCCCTGTCGCTGATAAACATCCCCACGTTATGATGCAGCCACCACCATGCAGCCACCACCCTGCTTCACAGCAGAGATGGTGCTAGGTTTCCTCCAGACGTGATGCTTGGTATTCAGGCCAAAGAGTTCAATCTTAGTTTCATCAGACCAGAGAAAATTGTTTCTCATGGTCTGAGAGGTTTTAGGTGCTTTTTGTCAAACTCCAAGTGAGCAGTCATGTGCATTTTACTGAGGAGCAGCTTCCGTCTGGCCACTCTACCATAAAGGCCTGATTGGTGGAGTGCTGCAGAGATCGTTGTCCTTCTGGAAGGTTCTCCCATCTCCGCAGAGGAACTCTGTAGCTCTGTCAGAGTGACCATTGGGTTCTTGGTCACCTCACTGACCAAGGCCCTTCTCCCCCCATTGCTCAGTTTGGCTGGGCAGCCAGCTCTAGGAAGAGTCTTGGTGGTTGCAGAATTCTTCCATTTAAGAATGATGGAGGCAACTGTGTTCTTGGGGACCTTCAATGCTGCACAAATCCTGTCTCGGAGCTCTATGAACAATTGCTTCGACCTCATGGCACGGTCAACCGCGCGACCTTATATAGACAGGTGTGTCCCTTTCCAAATCATGTCCAATCCATTGAATTTACAACAGATGGACTCCAGTCAAGTTGTAGAAACATCTCAAGGATGGTCAATGGAAACAGAATGCACCTGAGCTCAATTTCGAACTCATAGCAAAGGGTCTGAATACTTAGATGTATAAGGTATTATTTTTTTTTTGTTGTAAATATTAATTTTAAAAAGTTTGTCGCTTTATTATTATTGAGGTATTGTGTGTAGATGGATGACATAATAAAAAAAAAATCTAATTAAGAATAAGGCTGTAACATAACAAAATGTCGAAAAAGTCAAGTGGTCAGAATACTTTCCGAATGCACTGTAACTGTCCAAATGGGTCGCCACTAAGGTTAAAGTGGAAACCTGCTGTTTTTTTAACTGATTATAAGTGCAAAAAATATATATTTGATGGGTCGCATGGATACACTTGTGTTGTGCCTATATGACCAGTGTTCTACACAAACACCCATTCTCTTTATCGCTAAAACTTTATGAAATAGAACATAGTCAACAAATACATGTTGCAGTATTTACAATTGCATAAACAACTTACCACCGACTTACTACCCCAGAACCAAACAAGTACATGAGATGTTTCTTCCTGGAATCTTTCAGAAGTATGTCCTTACTGCACCAAAAAGTCAGGGTCATCTTGATTCGTGTGGATTATTTACTTGGTCGTGTGGCTGTTCTTCCAGGGTTGCCATGTCTGAAACATGAATCCCGAGGTGAAGAGTATTGGTGTACTGGAGCCATGGGATGTGGCAGGGGGAATGGAACCCATTGGCTGAAACCTTCCACTTAGCCATTAGGGTCTTATTGAGCATTGACAACTTGATGTCTAGCATAGGAAAAGGTTGATCTATTTAACATAACTCTAGAGAGCAGCACACACAGTCTATATGTTTTCCATATTTGATTATGCATTTTCTATCATTTGCAACTAAAGTTACAGTGAAGTTACAGAATAATGATGAGGTAAAAGTGAATAGGTAGGTAGCCTTATTAAAATGAGTGAGCTTTAAAGTACATTCAGATATGCATAGATAAACACCAATGTGATGTGCAGAAGTGGTCAACATCCCACATAATACAGTAGTGCCTCCCTGTGGTTGTAAGTTACCTTTACAGGTTGTTGAAATACATTAGAATAATTTGCCAAGTACATTTACACATACTCAGACTTTTACTTGGTGATATGGTGCTGCTAGTAATAGACAATGTTTATAGACAGAATACAGACAGATGAATTTACATACATTATATACAAATAGGTAGAGTGAACATAAGAGAATGAGCAGTGGATCTAGAGTGGATTACTGGAGGTTGAAGGTTACAATGACCTCAGTAACCTCTAAGGCAGATAAAGTAAAATCAAAAGTCAACAAAATGACAGATGTCTGTGAACGAAGATGAAAATGGACATCATGCTAATATTAGCTCAATGGATTTACCTACAGTAAGCTCTTAAGTGAGACTGCCCCCTCCAAGTTGAATATATTTACAATAGGTCTATAGAAACAGGCCGAAGGACCCACAAACAGGAAATGTAAATTGAGGACGTTATCCAATCACATTTTTGACTGGCCAACAGAGTTGTTGTTCTTCACATTAGTCGACAGATTCATGTCCCAAGGAAATTCATACACCACATAGTGAAATGAGGGTATGTCGTTTGGGCTCCCCCACTACAGACACTGGTTCAAATCTAGGCTGTATCTCAACCAGCTGTGATTGGGAGTCCCATAGGGTGGTGCACAATTGGCCCAGCGCTGTCTGGGTTTGGCCGTTGTAGGTCATCATTGTGAATGAGAATGTGTTCTTAACTGACTTGCCTAGTTAAATAAAGGTTAAAAAAAATACAACTGATGTATCCACTGGGTCATGTACTAAATTATTGAAAACAGACTCAAAGCTTTATTTGTAAAGTGAGTGACAGCTGTGTTCCTGTATGTTGGGGGTCAAATGTTAAAGGAGTAGGCAGAGGTCAATCATCCCAGAGACTAGCATGAGCAGGTAGCTAGAGACCACTGTTTAATACTACTGTATTTCAAACCATAGAAAATCCAGTAAAGGAGTGGATTCCCATTCTATTTATACTTAAATGGAAGATCTGGGATGCCTGGCGGCAGATAGCCTAGCAGTTAAGAACATTTGGCCAGTAAGTGTAAATATTGTTGGTTCTAATCCCTGAGCCGACTAGGTGAAATATCTATTGATGTGTCCTTTAGCAAGGCACTTAACCCAAATTACTCCTGTAAGTCACTCTGGATAAGAGTGTCTGCTAAATGATTAAGGGCTCTGTGATTGAACCCATATCCACAAAGCATCTCAGAGTAGGAGTGTGGATCTAGGATCTGTCCATATAATCTTATTCATTATGATGTAGAGGAAAACTGATCCCAGATCAGCACTCCTATTTTTCTCCACTCATACAGGAGTAATGAGGGCCTAGTTCACAATTGTCATGGAATTAAAAATATATATATATATTAATCAGGCGGTGCTGCAGCCTAACCTTGACCTCTAACCCCTAGCCTAGCTAACATTAGCCACCTAGCTAACATTAGAACTAGCCACCTAGCTAACATTAATAACAACAAATTGGAATTCGTAACATATCATACTAATTGTTATTTGTTACATATTATACCATATTATCCACAAATGAATACATACCATTACAAAACATTATATATAATCTTAATTGAAGTGTTCCAGATTTACGTTTAATATGTTACGTTTACCCCTGAGTCCAGGTTGGGTGATACCCGTGCCTTGATGTTTCAGGTCAATTGAACTCAAACAGCTTCTGGTAAACAATATTGACATAAAGAAAGGTTATGTTTGGGTCTACCCCACTTCTCATGTCTACTCCAGCGAATTCCTTTTATGTGTTTTGTTATGTTGTTGCTTGTCATTCTGCAATAACTGGGGTTGGCTTTTTTGTTCCTTTTGAACTGTGTGCACCTGTCAGTGCATCTGTCAGTTCACTAATAGGAATTTCTGAAACTGTCAGTTCACTAAAGCAACGAACCGGTAAAGATGAACAAAATAAGGTAAGGTTTTCCGATCTTTCTGGAAATGTTCCTGCTATATTTGTATACTGTATTGATGCATTTTTTCATGTTACATGCATTTATGTTTTGTCCAAGGCAATTCATCTATGTATCAATCTCAGCTGCGTACCAGCAGCATACCACCCTGCATCACACTTCTGTCTTGCCTTTGAACTAAAGCAGGGTTGGTCCTGGTCAGTCCCTGGATGGGAGACCAGATGCTGCTGGAAGTGGTTTTGGAAGATCAGTAAGAGGGGCACTCTTCTTACAGGGCTATTCTTAATGGTCTAAGCCGTTGGGGGGGTTCTAAGATGACATTTGGAACTGTTTTCAGAAGGTCATACCATGGAATATTTAGCTACTTGATTTTTTAATTTTTTAAATGAGGACCCTTTTAGGTATCAAAATAAACATTTTGCATTTGGCCTTTACTACTATAGCCCATATAATACATTGAATAGCACATACATATATGGCAAAATAGAAAGTTAAAAAACAATTTCTTAAGGTTTTGAAGCATCTGTCCTATATATAGGAGATATAAGATAGAAACCTCAGGAAATATTTATTTTTCTTGACATTTACCCCCTTTTTTGGGGGCAAAAAACCACCTCCATTCTTCCATTCTTTTGTAGGAGTTACCTTTCGACTAATTCTGTGACAAAACGGAGAACACCATCGAGTCTCCCCTTTCTTTAGAGTGGTCATATTAGTTTGTAGGCCAAACCGTTCGGATGCTAGAGACGTTTTCGTGAGAAGACCCATTATCGAGATGTCTCCTGTTCTGACAAACAGCACTGTAACTCTCCCACTTTCCGCCACAGATGCAGAAGGGCGACATAGGCGAATGCGATGGATTAAGATATCTCTAGTTTAAACTGATGGATTTTGATGGGGATTTTTTAAATTTTGTTACTTAGATTGTCTCACCGGTGCGTCAATAGACTCTAGGGGGTTGGGCAATTCCATCACTTTTCAACGTAATATTCATTACCTCCAGCAAAATACCAGTGTCTGTCTACATATGTGAAAATGACACATTTTTGTAGAAAAAAATATAAAGTTAAAAAGTTTAACCCAATGACATCATCAAGTTAAAAGTTAAAACATAAAAACAGTGATTGTCAAACACTATGAGATTCACGGTAACATGGGGAACAAGAAAATACCCTCCCTCTGGCTGAAAACTCACTGCATGAGGCATTAAAAAAATAACTGTAACCTTTATAGGCCTAATTACACTATGATTCTAAGACATCTTATCTCTAGTAGACTACCCTCTCCTGCCTGTAGACTACCCTCTTCTCCCTGTAGACTACCCTCTGCTCCCTGTAGACTACCCTCTCCTGCCTGTAGACTACCCTCTCCTCCCTGTAGACTACCCTCTCCTGCCTGTAGACTACCCTCTCCTCCCTGTAGACTACCCTCTCCTCCCTGTAGACCACCCTCTCCTCCCTGTAGACTACCCTCTCCTCCCTGTAGACTACCCTCTCCTGCCTGTAGACTACCCTCTCTTCCCTGTAGACTACCCTCTGCTCCCTGTAGACTACCCTCCCCTCCCTGTAGACTACCCTCTGCTCCCTGTAGACTACCCTCTCCTCCCTGTAGACTACCCTCTCCTCGCTTTAGACTACCCTCTGCTCCCTGTAGACTACCCTCTGCTCCCTGTAGACTACCCTCTCCTGCCTGTAGACTACCCTCTCCTCCCTGTAGACTACCCTCTGCTCCCTGTAGACTACCCTCTCCTCCCTGTAGACTACCCTCTCCTGCCTGTAGACTACCCTCTGCTCCCTGTAGACTATCCTCTCCTCCCTGTAGACTACCCTCCCCTGCCTGTAGACCACCCTCTCCTCCCTGTAGACTACCCTCTCCTGCCTGTATACTACACTCTCCTCCCTGTAGACTACCCTCTCATCCCTGTAGACTACCCTCTGCTCCCTGTAGACTACCCTCTGCTCCCTGTAGACTACCCTCTCCTCCCTGTAGACTACCCTCTGCTCCCTGTAGAATACCCTCTGCTCCCTGTAGACTACCCTCCCCTGCCTGTAGACTACCCTCCCCTGCATGTAGACTACCCTCTCCTGCCTATAGACTACCCTCTGCTCCCTGTAGACTACCCTCTCCTCCCTGTAGACTACCCTCTGCTCCCTGTAGACTACCCTCTGCTCCCTGTAGACTACCCTCTCCTGCCTGTAGACTACCCTCCCCTGCCTGTAGACCACCCTCTCCTCCCTGTAGACTACCCTCTCCTGCCTGTAGACTACCCTCGCCTCCCTGTAGACTACCCTCTCATCCCTGTAGAGTACCCTCTGCTCCCTGTAGACTACCCTCTGCTCCCTGTAGAGTACCCTCTGCTCCCTGTAGACTACCCTCTGCTCCCTGTAGACTACCCTCTCCTCCCTGTAGACTACCCTCCCCTGCCTGTAGACTACCCTCTCCTCCCTGTAGACTACCCTCTCCTGCCTGTAGACTACCCTCTCCTCCCTGTAGACTACCCTCTCATCCCTGTAGACTACCCTCTGCTCCCTGTAGACTACCCTCTGCTCCCTGTAGACTACCCTCTCCTGCCTGTAGACCACCCTCTCCTCCCTGTAGACTACCCTCTCCTGCCTGTAGACTACCCTCTGCTCCCTGTAGACTTCCCTCTCTTCCCTGTCCAAAACTCATCATAAGGGAAAGAAAAAGGAAATGTGCTTGGTTTTCATCACATGGATTCCATTACTGACTCAGAATGAACACAATGCTCTCAATCTAAATTATTTATCTGGTGCAATTGATCCAATCCAAGTACATTTGACATTTTAGTAATTTAACAGACGCTCTTACATAGAGCAACTTTGATTTGATTTGACTTACAGGAGCAGTTAGGTTAAGACCTAGACGGCTTGGGGATTCAAACCAAAGACCTTTTGGTTACTAGCCCAGCAAGTAGGCTGTGAGGCTTGTGCTCAGCCTGTTTACAGTATAGTCCTACA
The DNA here is from genome assembly GCF_034236695.1 of Oncorhynchus nerka. NCBI lineage: Eukaryota > Metazoa > Chordata > Actinopteri > Salmoniformes > Salmonidae > Oncorhynchus > Oncorhynchus nerka. Next base: position 16,872,094 of record NC_088408.1, read on the forward strand.
AGACTTGAAACAAGAAGAAAAAAAACATTGATCAAGTTGCAGAATTTGATCGATCACAGTTTGATTTCAATCTAAAACTGTTGGTATGTTTTCTTTAAACCTCTGAAGTCCCCTTCCAAAATGATGTTTTGTAAACAATGTATATTGTTGTATAAGCTGACTTTGATTATTTTATAGTAATGGCACTGATATGGAAAATTTATATCGATATCAGTTGCATTTTCCCAATTTTGTTCACAGATAAGATATACTGTGTATGCAGGAAACTGCCCAAAAAGATGCAAAGTATATTTTGGAAGCAGGTGCTTCCACACAGGTGCGGTTCCTGACTTAATTAAGCAATTAAAACTTAGGCTCATGTTGAAAAACGTAAGTTGACAATGATTTTGGCTCAAATGAGCATAGGGTGTTTAAAGGGTGTGTGTGTGTGTGTGTGTGTGTGTGTGTGTGTGTGTGTGTGTGTGTGTGTGTGTGTGTGTGTGTGTGTGTGTGTGTGTGAGCGACTTGCACAATTACTCAAACGAACATCTTTATTCAACATCGATTAATTATTGCAAGAATGAAACTGTCGACCGCACACTCTAGGTTGTGTTGCCGAGAGCTTAACTGATAATGAAAAAACAGATCTTATATAGGCCCTAAATGCTCAGTCAGTCATTTCTACCCTTCCCATAAGCCATCTTGGTCCATCTCCTGGTCATCTGCAGGGGATGTTTTACATTCAACCCGGCTTAGCTTCCCAGATGCCAGGAAGATGAGACAATGAGGCATTGTTCTAAACTCTTCTAGGCTCTCTCTATCTCGGGTCACATACACCACATCTTGTCTATAGAATGCCAGCTTTTAGATGTTTATCACCAAGTCATTGTCAGCTCAAGCAATCCCTAGCGAAACCCATTTCCTTAACTAGACGCCCAGACAAACTGCAGGAAGCTAGAGTGGACACCATAAAAACTCAGCATTAGCAGGCCAGTCTAACTCTTAGTTAAATATATAACTGTTTACTATTAATATCAAACAAATCAGGTAAGTATGTCATTTTTCCCTGACATTCCCCTCTCAAGAAGCTAAGCTTCTTCCACAAAAATGTAAGGGTACAAGCATTACACGATTATTGGTAAACATACTTTTAAACAAAAAAGTTTGTGCCTGATATTTCATCCAATATTAACAACCTTCTTTTGGGTTGCTGAGTTTTAGACCTTTCTTATTCAAACACAGTCAATCTGGAACACAAAATGAAACACAAAATTAAAAAATTAAATCACACACAAGCTTCAACAGCAAATAGGACATGCACAAAGGTAGGGGTCAACATGGTTAAAAACATCCATCCTTACCATTCATTGATTTCTAACACCAAGAACATCTACCTTCCTTGGGACATGTCTTACAAAAAACCATAAGTTCAATACCCTTAGCCCTAAAATCAGAGTTGGGGTCCTCATCATCAGATATGTAATCAGGAAAGGGAAATAGGTCTGGAAAGTCAGGCATTCTATCGTTTATAGATTCCCATCATCATCCTCAGAGTCAGCATGATCAACAAGCAATGGCATGGTAAGGGCAGTATCCAGCACTTTACAACAAAGCTTTTTAGCACAGACAATAAGAAATAGAACAGCAAAAAAAGATTACTAGGCCATAAATGAGCCAATGAAATATTGTAGCTCCCATAACACCAAATAATGACTGAACCCATCCAAACGGATCCCAATTGCTATCTGGTTGGTGTTCTTTTGTGAGATCCCCGCTGAGCTCTTTCAGATGTTCCACTAGAATAGTCAAGTTACCCTCACCCTGGGGTATGAATGTACAGCAATGTTCACCTATCATTTGGTACACTCCCCCTTCCCGTGCTAGTAACATGTCATGTACTACTCTATTCTGTATAGCCGTGAGGCGAGCGGCTTTTAATTCTGGTCTCATTATTGAAAATCTTGAAGTGGTTAGATTTACCAAAGATTCTAAATGATATCCTAATCGGTCTAACTCATGGGCATTTTCCGATGCCCATACCAAGGAATTAACCCACACCAAAACTTCTCAAGTTTTGAGAATCGTTGTGACTCAATTGGAACGTTATTCAATTGTGAAATGCTCCTTCTAAGACGTCCTAATCTACTTGGAATGGAGGAGTTTGTTTTATGCATTACAATAATGGCGATATTCAGTTTAACAAAAACACAGCAACCTGTCCAGTTTGTTGGTAAATAAAGGTATGCCTTATCACCACAGATCCAATAATGATCAGTAAACGTGGCTGAGCCATATTGATGTGGAGAGCACTTGTCTGTTTCCGCCTGAATATGTGCCCCACATTCATTTTAACGGGCCAGTCAGAATCACATGTTCCACTTGTCCAAGGTGTGAAAACCCTGTGAAGACTTACAGAAAACGTTTGACCTCTGTCATTACCAACAAAGGTTATATAACAAAGTATTGAGATAAACTTTTGTTATTGACCAAATACTTATTTTCCACCATAATTTGCAAAGAAATTCTTTAAAAATCCTACAATGTGATTTTTGGAGATTTTTTTTCTAATTTTGTCTGTCATAGTTGAAGTGTACCTATGATGAAAATTACAGGCCTCTCATCTTTTTAAGTGGGAGAACTTGCATAAATTGGTGGCTGACTAAATACTTTTTTGCCCCACTGTACATCGTTTGACATGTTTCTACGGACTGTAACATAACTTTTTCACTTTCGTCTGCTCGCGCCTCATGAATTTGGATTACTGGGCTAAAATAAATTTGCTATTGTAAATGTTAGCAACACCTCCACCTTTGCGGGATGCGCGGGGGACATAGTCACTAGTGTAACCAGGAGGTGACGCCTCATTTAACACAGTAAATTCATCATACTTAAGCCATGTTTCTGTCAGGCAAATCACATCAAGATTATGATCAGTGATTAGTTCTTTGACTATAACTACCTTGGAAGTGAGGGATCTAACATTAAGTAGCCCTATTTTGAGATGTGAGATATCACAATCTCTTTCAATAATGGCAGGACCATTCCTGCAGGTCTTTATTCCAATGAGATTGCTAAGGTGAACACCGCCATGTTTAGTTTTGCCCAACCTAGGTTGAGGCACAGACACGGTCTCAATAGGGATAGCTGAGCTGACTACAGTGACTGCTACTGGCAGACTCCACTAAGCTGGCAGGCTGGCTAACAGCTTGCTGCCTAGCCTGCACCCTATCTCATTGTGGAGCTCAGGGATTTAGAGCCCTGTATATGTTCGTAGATAAGATGAGAGCACCCCTTCAGCTAGGATTTAGTCCGTTAGTCCTCAACAGGCCAGGCTTGGTCCTGTTTGTGGGTGAGTCCCAGAAAGAGGGCCAATTATCTACAAATTATATATTTTGGGAGGGGCAGAAAACAGTTTTCAACCAGTGATTGAGTTGTGAGACTCTGCTGTAAAGCTCATCACTCCTCCTAACTGGGAGGGGGTCAAAGACAATTACTCGATGCCGACACATCTTTCTAGCTGATCAACACGCTGAAGCTATGTTGCGTTTGGTGACCTCTGACTGTTTCATCCTAACATCGTTGATGCCGACGTGGATAACAATATCCCTATACTCTCTACACTCACCAGTTTTAGCTTTAGCCAGCACCATCTTCAGATTAGCCTTAACGTCGGTAGCCCTGCCCCCGGGTAAACAGTGTATGATCGCTGGATGATTCGTTTTAAGTCTAATACTGAGGGTAATGGAGTCGCTAATGACTAGGGTTTTCAATTTGTCAGAGCTAATGGTGGGAGGCTTCGGCCTCTCAGATCCCGTAATGGGAGGAGTAGAGATCAGAGAAGGCTCGGCCTCTGACTCGCTGTTTAATGAGGAGAACCAGTTGAAAGTTGAATGAGTGACACCGGTTGAGCATTCCTACAGCATTTCCTTCCAGAAGCCATAAGAAAATTGTCCGGCTGCGGGGACTGTGTGAGGGGATTTATACTACTATCTGTACTTACTGGTGGCACAGATGATGTTTCATCCCTTCCTACACTTAAATTACCCTTGCCTAACGATTGCGTCTGAAGCTGGGCTTGCAGCACAGCTATCCTCACCGTAAGGCGATCATTCTCCTGTATATTAGGAGTACAGCGACTGCACTTAGTAGGCATAACGTTAATGTTACTACTTAGCTTTGGCTGGTGGAGGTCCTGACGAACCACATCCAGATAAAGCGTCCAGAGTGAAAAAGTTGATGAAAAAAGTAGAGCGAGGGAAAAACAAAAAATATAAATGGTAATTAAAAAGTAAAAACCGTAAAGCTGGTAAGTAGCAAAGTAAGGTTAGCAACAAAATGCACAGCAGCACGTAGACAAGTCTACAAGTCATTCTGTGTCTAGATAAGGCAATATAGCGCACTTTCATATATAAAAAGGAACAAAGAAAATAGGCTATAAACATCAAATAGAAATATTGCGTAACATGACCTCATGGGCTCTCATGAAGTGTTTGATTAGATTGTCGATAACAGTTGCATTGATGTCAGATTGATTAGAGGGACAATAGAGTGCTGAGTACCAGCCAGTTACCAAGTTTGGTAGGCAACTAATGACCAGCAACATCAGAGCTTGGAGAAGCCTAGTTACTGTGACTAAATGGTCACATGGAATTTGACTGGGGTCATGACTCGTGACCACCTGTGTGGCGGCAATACGGTCACCATAACAGCCCTAGTGACGTTGACTCAACGTGGAAAACTGATTGGATTTGAAAATAGTCAACGTAAGGGAATTTCATATTTTTTCACCAAACCTTTAATCTAAATCCAATGAAATGGTGACATATTTTTTTATTTCAAATCCAATTTTATTTGTCACATGTGCCGAATACAACAGGTGTACAGGTACAGGTTAGTTAGGTAATTTGTACATGTAGGTAGGGTGAAGTGACTATGCATAGATAATAAACAGAGAGTAGCAACAGTGTGCAAAACAAATAGTCCGGTGGCCATTTTATGAATTGTTCAGCAGTCTTGTGGCTTGGGGGTTGAAGCTGTTTTAAGGAGCCTTGCCGTGCGGGAGCAGAGAAAATAGTCTATGACATGGGTGACTGGAGTCTCTGACAATTTTATGGGCTTTCCTCTGACTCCACCTAGTATATAGGTCTTGGATGGCAGGAAGCTTGCCCCCAGTGATGTACTGGGCCGTACTCACTACACTCTGTAGAGCCTTAAGGTCAGATGCCAAGCAGTTGCCATACCAGGCGGTGATGCAACCGGTCAGGATGCTCTCGATGGTGCAGCTGCAGAACTTTTTTAGGATCTGGGGACCTGTGCCAAATCTTTTCAGTCCCCTGAGGCAGAATAGGTTTTGTCGTGCCCTCTTCATGACTGTCTTGGTGTATTTGGACCATGATAGTTGTTTGGTGATGTAACGCTTCTCGTTGGTGGAAGGAGAGGAGGACCAAAATGCAGCATGGTAAGGGTTCGTCATGTTTTAATTGAACAAACGGAACACTACAGAAAATAATAACGAAGAGAAAACAAAACAGTTCTGCCAGGTGAACAGACACTAAACAGAAATTAAACACCCACAACCAAAATGGGGAAAACAGGCTACCTAAGTATGATGAGACAACGAACGACACCTGCCTCTGATTGAGAACCATACTAGGCCAAACACATAGAAATATAACAACCTAAAAAAAAGAACATAGACTACCCACCCCAACTCACGCCCTGACCAACCTAACACAAAGACATAGACTACCCACCCCAACTCACGCCCTGACCAACCTAACACAAAGACATAGACTACCCACCCCAACTCACGCCCTGACCAACCTAACACAAAGACATAGACTACCCACCCCAACTCACGCCCTGACCAACCTAACACAAAGACATAGACTACCCACCCCAACTCACGCCCTGACCAACCTAACACAAAGACATAGACTACCCACCCCAACTCACGCCCTGACCAACCTAACACAAAGACATAGACTACCCACCCCAACTCACGCCCTGACCAACCTAACACAAAGACATAGACTACCCACCCCAACTCACGCCCTGACCAACCTAACACAAAGACATAGACTACCCACCCCAACTCACGCCCTGACCAACCTAACACAAAGACATAACAAAGGAACTAAGGTCAGAACGTGACAGGTGATGTTGACACCAAGGAACCTGAAACTCTCACTCGCTCCACTACAGCCGCGTCGATATTAATGGGGGCCTGTTCAGCCCTCCTTTTCCTGTAGTCCATGGTCAGCTCCTTTGTCTTGTTCACGTTGAGGGAGAGGATTGTTGTCCTGGCATCACACTGCCTGTTCTCTGACTTCCTCAGAATAGGCTGTCTCATCGTTGTCGGTGATCAGGCTTACCACTGTTGTGATCAGTGTGGCAACCGTGTTGTTGCCTACCCTTACCACCTTGGCACTTCATGGATACCGACATGAGTGCTATGGGGCGGTAGTAATTTAGGCAGGTTACCTTCACTTTCTTGGTCACAGGGACAATGCGGGTCTGCTTGAAACATGTAGGTGTTACATAATCGGCCAGGGAGAGTTTGAAAATGTTAGTGAAAACAATTGCCAGTTGGTCTGCTCATTCTCTGAGTACACGGCCTGGTAATCCATCTGGCCCCACAGCCTTGTGAATTTTGCGCACACCAGGGCCTTCCGAGTGGTGCAGCGTTCTAAGGCATTGCATCTCAGTGCTAGAGGCGTCACTACAGTCTCTGGTTCAATCCTGACCTGTATTACAACTAGTTGTGAACGGGAGTCCCGTAGGGCGGCGCACAATTGGCCCAGCTTCTTCCGGGTTAGGGGAGTGTTTGGCCAGGGTAGGCCGTCATTGTAAATAAGAATTTGTTCTTAACTGACTTGCCTAGTTTAAAAAAAACATTGTCTACGGAGAGTGTGATCACACAGTCGTGTCTGTTTGCCTATTTGATGGTTCGTCTGAGGTTATAGCAGGATTTCTTGTAAGCATCCGGAATAGTGTCCTGCTCCTTGAATCCATTCTAGCCTTTAGCTCGGTGCGGAGGTTGCCTGTAATCCATGGCTTCTGGTTGGGATATGTACGTACGGTCACGTACAGTTGTGGGGACGATGTCGTTGATGCGTTTATTGATGAAGTCGGTGACTGAGGTGATATACTCATCAATACCATTGGATGAATCCCAAAACATATTCCGGTCTGTGCTAGCAAAACACTCGTGTAGCGTAGCATTCGCGTCATCTGACCCCTTCCGTTTTGATCGAGTCACTGGTACTTCCTGCTTTAGTTTTTGTATGTAAGCAGGATTCAGGAAGATAGAAGCTCTTTTATTTATTTGTATTTTTTATTTAACCTTTATTTAACCAGGCAAGTCAGTTAAGAACAAATTTTGGTCATAAGAGACGGTAGCAGCAACATTATAGTATGTACAAAATAAGTTATAAACAATTTGAAAAAACAAACATAATTGCACAGTAGGTTAGGAGCCCATAAAACGGCAGCCATTCCCTTCAGTGCCATTACTCCCAGGAACTGCAGGAACTATATTCCAGCATCTTCACATTGCCAAGGTCATCGGTATGGAGACTAATTTGTATTCTCCCATTTTATCAGCCCTGCAGCACATTCCATCCTTGAGACAGAGAAAAAGAAAAAAAGAAGAAAAGATCAAAACGAAGGATAGAGAGTTGGGACTTTGCACAATGTCAATCAAACAATGCTGCGTCTCTTCATTACAAATCCACTCACTCCGCCACCGACACACTGCACAACAGAGTCAGCGTTCAGTCTAACTCTCCACTAGATGCTCAAGCTGAAATTACACTCTTTCTGCTCTTTCTGTGGGTTACCGTCAGTGTGTAGAACAGCACTATGTGGTTCCTGTCCGAATCAGACCTCCCTGTTGACCACAACAATATGTGTGTAGGGGGCAGCCACAGTCCAATAGTGCCCACTGAGGGGTTGGTGTGTGTGTGTGTGTGTGTGTGTGTGTGTGTGTGTGTGTGTGTGTGTGTGTGTGTGTGTGTGTGTGTGTGTGTGTGTGTGTGTGTGTGTGTGTGTGTGTGTGTGTGTGTGGACCCTGTGGGGGAACGTGCATGTGAGGGATATTTAATGGGTGTGAGACACTCTGTGCCGGGGTGAGAAAGATGGTGATGGTGGCTGGTGGGTGTCATGGTGGGTAGAGCAGAGGAGAGATAGTGCTGCTCAGTGTGGAGGACGCACAGCTTGCCTGTGGCAGTCCGCCCATTGCTCAGACCCTCCCTGCCACATCCATCCATAGGCCTCTGCAGCAGCAGAGGATAGGATAGTAGGCTGTCAGTCTTAGCTATCTTCCCCTCCAGGAGCAGCCACACCAAATTACATTGAATCTGTTAAGGAGCCTTTTGGACCTAGACTTGGCACTCCAGTACCACTTGCCATGTGGTAGCAGAGAAAACAGTCTATGACTTGGGTGGCTGGAGTCGTTGACAATTTTATGGGTCTTCCTATGACACCACCTAGTATATAGGTCCTGGATAGCAGGAAGCTTGGCCCCAGTGATGTACTGTGTCATATGCACTACACTCTGTAGCGCGTTATGGTCTGATGCCAAGCAGTTGCCATACCAAGCGGTGATGTAACCGGTCAGGATGCTCTCGATGGTGCAGCTGTAGAGCTTTATGAGGATCTGGGGACACATGCCAAATCTTTTCAGTCTCCTGAGAGGGAAAATGTGCTGTCGTGCACTCTTCACGACTGTCTTGGTGTGTTTGGACCATGATAGTTTGTTGGTGTTGTGGACACCAAGGAACTTGAAACTCTGGACTCGCTCCACTACAGCCCCGTCGATGTTAATCTGCCCAGCGCCGCCAGTGCTCCCAGTCTGCCCAGCGTCGCCAGTCTGCCCAGCGTCGCCAGTCTGCCCAGCGCCGCCAGTCTGCCAGGATCCGCCAGAAGTGCCAGACAACCAGTCTCTCCCAGAAGTGCCAGACAACCAGTCTCTTCCAGATCTGCCAGACAACCAGTCTCTTCCAGATCTGCCAGACAACCAGTCTCTTCCAGATCTGCCAGACAACCAGTCTCTTCCAGATCTGCCAGACAACCAGTCTCTTCCAGATCTGCCAGACAACCAGTCTCTTCCAGATCTGCCAGACAACCAGAATCTTCCAGTTCCGCCAGCCAGCCAGGATTTACCGGAGCCTACTACCTGTCTGAGCTTCATCTCAGTACTGAGCTTCATCTCAGTACTGAGCTTCCTCTCAGTACTGGGATTCCTCTCAGTACTGGGATTCCTCTCAGTCCCGGGCTTCCCCTCAGTCCCGGGCTTCCCCTCGGTCCCGGGCATCCCCTCGGTCCCGGGCATCCCCTCGGTCCCGGGCTTCCCCTCAGTTCCGAGCTGTCTCTGTCCCGAGATGCCCCTCTGTCCCGAGCTGCCCCTCTGTCCCGAGCTGCCCCTCTGTTACGAGCGGCTCCTCAGTTATGTGGGGATCTGGGTGAGGACTATTAGGCCATGGTCGGCGGAGAGGGTGGATTATCCCAGGACGCGAAGGGGAGGAACAAGGACATTAATGGAGTGGGGTCCACGTCCCGAGCCAGAACCGCCACCATGGACAGACGCCCACCCGGACCCTCCCTATGCTCTTGAGGTGCGTCCGGGAGTCCGCACCTTAGGGGGGGGGGGGGTTCTGTCACGCCTTGGTCATTGTATTTTGTGTTTTTGTCATATGTTTGGGTAGGCCAGGGTGTGACATGGGTTTATATGTTATGTTTCGTATTGGGGTTTGTATTATTTGGGATTGCGGCTGATTAGGGGTGTGGTATAGGCTTGGCTGCCTGAGGCGATTCTCAATTAGTGCTTTCGTTGTCTCTGATTGGGAACCGTATTTAGGCAGCCTGAGTTTCGCTTGGTATTTCGTGGGTGTTTGTTCCTGTCTCTGTGTTGTAGTCACCAGATAGGCTGTAATTAGTTTCACGTTCTGTTTGTTGGTTTGTATTCTGAGTTATTTCATGTACCGCATTTCATTTATTAAAGTCATGAGTAACCAACACGCTGCATTTCGGTCCGACTCTCCTTCAACAAACGAAGAACGCCGTTACAGAGTCGTGCTTGGCCACGCAGACATGGGTGAACAGGGAGTACAGATGGGGACTAAGTACACACCCCTGAGGGACCCCAGTGTTGAGGATCAGCGTGGCAGAAGTGTTGTTGCTCTACCACAAACCATGAACTCACAGCAGCATCCTAACCAGCAGGAGACAACAGTGGAAGAATCAAACAATGGTTTTGCATTGAAATGAACACACCATGCAGATGCAGCAGCCACTCATGTTGTCTTTCAAAGCAACGATGCTTCCAGTAAACATACAATGGCTCCTGTTTGATGCTTAATTCACTTAGTGAACAGTTCAAATGAAACACTGCAATGACATGGTCGTTACCATGTATCTGCATAACGTAAACGATACTGGACCCTGTTGTGGACCATCAGCTAACTGACCAATAGGCAATCTGTCTATTAAATCAAAGACAACAGTAATACAGTAATTAAAGGAACATCATTGATTGAATTGCTTTAATGCAATATAAACATTTAATGATTTACCCATTATCAGTTACCAATGGGTTTTATGTTATTGCAATTACCTTGATAGATCATAAATGAGAGAATGTCCACAACAGTTCTTGAGTTCTCAAATTGAACAGTTTATTGACCCAGAAATCACACAGGCTATTGTCTGGACATAGCCTGAGCCAAATAAATACAATATTCAACTCACTGTCAGGACATAAAAAGAGGAATTACAATGCAAGAATGAAAGTATACCAGACATGTAGTGCCCAGCCCCTACCCAGCCCGCCCGCTGTTCCACCAACTACAAGGACACCATAGACCCTGGGTCTCGACCCCGCCCTGTGCAACTGGGTACTGGACTTCCTGACGGGCCGCCCCCAGGTGGTGAGGGTAGGTAACAACATCTTCACCCCGCAGATCCTCAACACTGGGGCCCCACAAGGGTGAGTTCTGAGCCCTCTCCTGTACTCCCTGTTCACCCACGACTGCGTGGCCATGCACGCCTCCAACTCAATCATCAAGTTTGCGGACGACACTACAGTGGTAGGCTTGATTACCAACAACGACGAGACGGCCTACAGGGAGGAGGTGAGGGCCCTCGGAGTGTGGTGTCAGGAAAATAACCTCACACTCAACGACAACAAATCTAAGGAGATGATTGTGGACTTCAGGAAACAGCAGAGGGAGCACCCCCCTATCCACATCGACGGGACAGTAGTGGAGACGGTAGTAAGTTTTAAGTTCCTCGGCGTACACATCACAGACAAACTGAATTGGTCCACCCACACAGACAGCGTTGTGAAGAAGGCGCAGCAGCGCCTCTTCAACCTCAGGAGGCTGAAGAAATTTGGCTTGTCACCAAAAGCACTCACAAACTTCTACAGATGCACAATCGAGAGCATCCTGTCGGGCTGTATCACCGCCTGGTACGGCAACTGCTCCTCCCACAACCGTAAGGCTCTCCAGAGGATAGTGAGGTCTGCACAACGCATCACCGGGGGCAAACTACCTGCCCTCCAGGACACCTACACCACCCGATGTCACAGGAAGGCCATAAAGATCATCAAGGACAACAACCACCCGAGCATATATCTTTATGTACATATTCTTTATCCCTTTACACTTGTGTGTATAAGGTAGTAGTTTTGGAATTGTTAGGTTAGATTACTCGTTGGTTATTACTGCATTCTCGGAACTAGAAGCACAAACATCTGCTAACCATGTGTATGTGGCAAATACATTTGATTTGATTTGATTTGATTTGGCACTGACACATTCCAGGCATTCCCTTGATTGGCAGACAGCAGAGGGACTGGCATGCTGGACCCCGACTTAACCAGAGCTAACTGATAAACATGCCCTAAAAACCACACAACAACAGAACATCAGAACACAGGCACATAACTGTCCAAGCAGGTCACTACATATTTCTGTCTTAGTCTTCAGGTCCTGGTCACTAAGGTTAAAGTGGGAACCTGGTGTTATTAGACTGATTCCAAGTGCACAAATAATGTTTGATGAGTCGCATGGATACACTTGTGTTGTGCCTATTTTTTTATTTTTTTTATTTCACCTTTATTTAACCAGGTAGGCAAGTTGAGAACATGTTCTCATTTACAATTGCGACCTGGCCAAGATAAAGCAAAGCAGTTCGACAGATACAACGACACAGAGTTACACATGGAGTAAAACAAACATACAGTCAATAGTACAGTATAAACAAGTCTATATACGATGTGAGCAAATGAGATGAGATAAGGGAGGTAAAGGCAAAAAAGGCCATGGTGGCAAAGTAAATACAATATAGCAAGTAAAATACTGGAATGGTAGATTTGCAGTGGAAGAATGTGCAAAGTAGAAATAAAAATAATGGGGTGCAAAGGAGCAAAATAAATAAATAAATAAATACAGTAGGGAGAGATGACCAGTGTTCTACAAAAACACCATTCTCTTCATCTTTAAAACTTTATGAAATAGGACATAGTCAACAAATATATTTTTATGCAATTGTGAATGCTGCAACAACTTACCAACAATTTACTACCTCAAAACCAAACAAGTGCATGAGATGTTTGTTCCTGGAACCTTTCAGATGTGTGTCCTTACTGCACCAAAGAATCAGGCTGTATTTTGGATCAGTTACAATTATTTACAATTACAGTGAACTCAAGGAAAATACTGATGAGGTAAAAGTGAATAGGTAGGTGCCTTTATTAAAATGAGTGAGCTTTAAAGTACATTCAGACATGCATAGATAGACCCCAATGTGTGCAAAAATGATCCACATAGTACAGTAGTGCCTCCCTGTGGTTATAAGTTAGCTGTACAGGCTGTTGAAATACAGTAGAATCTGAATCACCTTAAAGTACATTTGCACATACTCAGACTTTGACTTGGTGATAGACAACATTCATAGACAGAATACAGACAGAGGAATTTACATACATTATATACAAATATGTAGAGTGAACATAGATAAATAAAGCCTTGTTCACACTGCAGGCCTTATTACTCAAATTAGTTTTGTTATTCAAATCCATTTTGGAATACCGACTGTCAAAACAGAAAGTGTGTGTGTTCAGACAGCAGTAATTTGCTGACATGGCTGGTTGTATCACTGTCGTCCTCCTCTTCATCTGAAGAGGAGAGGCGAGAAGGATCGGAGGACCAAAATGCAGCGTGATATGTGTTCATGTTGAATGTTTAATTAAAGAAAGAACTAAACACTGAAACACTATACAAAAACAGTAAACAAAATAACAACCGTGAAGCTAATGCGAGCTGCGCTGAAACAAGCCATCAACATAGACAATCACCCACAAACAAACAGTGCAACCCAGGCTACCTAAGTATGATTCTCAATCAGAGACAACTAATGACACCTGCCTCTGATTGAGAACCATACTAGGCCAAAACATAGAAATACCCAAATCATAGAAAAACAAATATAGACTGCCCACCCAACTCACGCCCTGACCATACTAAATAATGACAAAACACAGGAAATAAAGGTCAGAACGTGACAGGTTGTCATTGTAACGTGTAGGTTGTTTGGTGGTGGTTCTCCTGCTTCCTGTCACTCAGAGGTTATGTAGCAAGCTAAGGTGACAACACTGCCTGCCATCAGTAGTGTAAAGTACTTAAGAAAAAATACTTTAAAGTTCTACTTATGTCGTTTTTGGGGGTATCTGTATTTAACTTTCTATTTCTATTCTTGACAACTTTTACTTTTACTTCACTACATTCCTAAAGAAAATAATGTATGTTTTACTCAATACATTTTCCCTGACACCCAAAAGTACTCGTTAGACTTTGAATGACTAGCAGGATAGGAAAATTGTCAAATGTATGTACTTATCAAGAGAACATCCCTGTTCATCCCTATTGCCTCTGATCTGGCTGACTCACTAAACACAAATGATTTGTTTGTAAATGATGTCTGAGTGTTGGTGTGTGCCCCTGGCGATCTGTCAACAAAAATATAAAAAAATACATTTTTTCTAGACCTTTACTCAAATAGTATTTTATTGGTTGACTCACTTTTTCTTGAGTAATTTTCTATTAAGTTATCTCTAGTTTTACTCAAGTATGACATGTGGGTACTTTTTCCACCACTGCCTGCCATGAACATTTCCCAGTTTCATTGAATGTTCAAAATCAAAGTGTAAGAACACTTTTAAAGCCTGAAAGGTTAAGATGATTGAACTTTACAAATGTGTCATTTTTGGCTAACCACAACAATCAAGATACCTAGGTAGCTATTCAGCTTTCTGGCACATTCACTAATTTGTTGGTAAACAATTAACAAGCTAGTTAGCTACCATATGATCTTGTCAAACTGTCAACAAAATAGCTAACAAGCAACAAGATATGCAAATGAACAGTCTATAAAACCACTTGAGGGAGAATAAATCAGATTTGACCATTCAGACACAAGTCACATGATCAGGAGTCAAATTTATATCTGATTTTAAACCACCTACGAAGATGATTTGAAATGTGGCTAGTAGTATCCAATTCCATGTGCTTTTGGCTGATCAGACTGCAGGAAAAAGAACAGATTTGAATCGGATATGCAAAAAAATATGTTTTGGAGTCACTTCAAACTGTCAAATGAACAAGGCTTTAGAGAATGAGCAGTGGCTAGGGCTGTGGTGGTCATGCAATTTCGTCTATCAGTCTCACGATAATTTACATTAATTAACATAAACACATTTAGCATCTCCTGGCTTCCACACAAGCCACTGATGCTGACCTTTTGAACATCTACATTTGAAAAAGTCTAATAAATCCATGTAATATGGCCTACACTTTCACAATAAATACATGATTTATTTTAGACAGGTCTAAATAAGCATGATATGAAGAAAATGTAGTATTTTTCAGAAGAACAGAATAGCATGCTTTGAGTTGTCTTAATGTTAGGTCCTGATCTGGCTATGCCCAATGACAGTGGGCTACACTATGTCACACCCTGACCATAGTTTGCTTTGTATGTTTCTATGTTTTGTTTGGTCAGGGTGTGATCTGAGTGGGCATTCTATGTTGGATGTCTTGTTTGTCTGTTTCTGTGTTTGGGCCTGATATGGTTCTCAATCAGAGGCAGGTGTTAGTCATTGTCTCTGATTGGGAACCATATTTAGGTAGCCTGTTTGTGGTGGGTTTTGTGGGTGATTGTTCCTGTCTTTGTGTTTGTTACACCAGATAGGATTGTTTTTTGGTTTTTCACGTTTTTGTTTTTGTACATTGTTTTATTTTCATCTTTATTAAAGTGGTATCAAAATAACCACGTTGCGCTTATTTTATAGTATGAAGAATACAATTAAATAAATCTGGAAAAAAAAGATATTTTCTCCAAACGATTTCAGGGAGTGCGCACATGCGGCTATTCTGTGTTGAGCGGTTAACAAAGTAATAGGTACTACAGTATATGCTTAATTTTGAGTTATTAATTAATGTAACTTCAGTTGTTCTACAAACGTTGAGCTATACGTTTTGATGTTTAATAAATTGTAAGGCTGCATGATGTGACTCTAATGATGATTTGGAAAAAAGTAACTTGAAAGCAATGAGCTGTACACACTTTATTAAAGGGAAATGGGATACCTAGTCAGGTGTAAAACTGAATGCATTCAACTGAAATGTGAATCAGACATCCACGTCTTCGGCGCCCGGGGAGCATTGGGTTAATATTAGTCTCTCATTCACAATTTTGACAACCAATGCCTCGAATTTCACGGCGATAATGCACCCTACAAAAAACGCACTCCACAACTGTCCGCGTCCATATCTAATTCCGAGGTGCTTATTTAAGATATTGTAAGAACTGTCCACATTTACTTTTCGTCACCCATCAAGATGAGCATGCCTAACGAACAGCAAAAGCACTAGCCCATGTCAATCTACTAGCCCCCATAGTACAAAAGTTGACCTATTCTATTTTGTGCTAGAAATAAATATTTGAAACATAGTCTGGGACAGTTAGGGATGTGATAGATCCCAAATTAATACAACGACTAGCATCAAACAAAACTTTTTTTACGCAATGTGGCTGACGCAGCAGATCAGAACGTTAAGCTTTAAATTTGCATTGCAAAGCAATCCCTAGCCTGCTATTCAATGAAGTGGATGTGTGGTCCCAAATCTGGGATTAGTGGGCTCTTTTCCAAGTTTAAAATAATAAACATTCAACATTATCCATGCTGTCAATGAAGCATACTTTGTGACTTCAGTGAGTTCAAGACAACTGGGAAGTTGGGAATAAACTATTTCATAAAAAATAAAAAATAAATTAACTAGGCAAGTCAGTTAAAGAACAAATTCTTATGTACATTGACGGCCTACCCCGGTCAATTGTGCACCACCCTATGGGACTCCCAACCACAGCCGGATGTGATGCAGCCTGGATTCAAACCAAGGACTACAGTGACACCTCTTGCACTGAGATGCAGTGCCTTAGACGGCTGTGCCACCGCTCTGACTGGGAAAAGAGTTTTGAACAGTCATCCAACTCTGAATTGTAAATCGTCCTCTTCCCAGAGCTACGACCTGAAGATCAATGACGTCATCTAGATTCAACCTTGTTTTTTTCCCCAGAGTTCACAGTTGTTTTGAAAGCACCACAAATCCAGAGAATGCCAGACTGACAAAAGTTTCCCCCAGGGAGTCCCTCACCACCTTCCTGTTCAAGTGAGCACATCACAATAAGGTGAATCCAAAGATGTATGATATGCTGCAGCATAAATGATGTAACATGCCAGGGAGCTATGTATACTGTAGATAATAAAGTAATACTAAGTGTATGTTGTGTAGTAAGCTGTTAGTAGCCCATGTGCCTCAACTTAATAATTTGGCCTATTTACCCCTCTTAATTTCACCTACTGTTCTGACTTGGTGGTGCACATGTAGCCTATAACCTGTTTTAGATAAATGTAATCATAAAATATTGTAAGAGCTTTCATAGTCTGCTTATATGCTCGCTTTATTTATCCTACGGTTCTGACTGTTTTAGAGGGAGAACACTGTAAGAAGGGCCCATGTTCGGAATTCTGTCGCTGTACATTTCAAAGGTGCTAAACAAATAGTTATATTGACTACGTTCATCCTAGCTAGCTCATTAATGTCTTAATCGAAATTACGGATTGCCTCTCATCTGCTTCTCGTCCCCTTAAACCATAGTTTGTACATGTCAATTGTCATTAGAAACCACATTTGTCTAAGCAAGTCAAACATATCAGCAATGTTTTTTTAAAGGCAGTAAATGAGGCTGAATGAACTGTTTCACTGCCAGACAAGGCTACGCTGATAGCCAGGTATAGCAGTGGTAAGATGTTGGTGTCCGGTGTGTGTATGGGAGGCGAAGTCAGGTGCAGGAGAGCAGAGTGTAATTAACAGGCGCACTTTACACACAAAGACAATTACACACAATTACACACCCGGAGGGGGAGTCCATGCCGGAAGCTGGGTCCGTGGTTTGTGGGGTCATTCAAAGTCCTGAGGAGGATGAACGAAGTGTGTTACAGATTGTGGTGTACCAAACTCACTAAAAGTGGCAGTAATAAAGCCTCTCTTGAAAAAGCCAAACCTTGACCCAGAAAATATAAAAAACTATCAGCCTATATCGAATCTTCCATTCCTCTCAAAAATTTTAGAAAAGGCTGTTGCGCAGCAACTTACTGCCTTCCTGAAGACAAACAATGTATACGACATGCTTGAGTCTGGTTTTAGACCCTATCATAGCACTGAGACGGCACTTGTGAAGGTGGTAAATGACATTTTAATGGCATCGGACCGAGGCTCTGCATCTGTCCTCGTGCTCCTAGACCTTAGTGCTGCTTTTGATACCATCGATCACCACATTCTTTTGGAGAGATTGGAAACCCAAATTGGTCTACACGGACAAGTTCTGGCCTGGTTTAGATCTTATCTGTCGGAAAGATATCAGTTTGTCTCTGTGAATGGTTTGTCCTCTGACAAATCAACTGTAAATGTCGGTGTTCCTCAAGGTTCCGTTTTAGGACCACTATTGTTTTCACTACATATTTTACCTCTTGGGGATGTTATTCGAAAACATAATGTTAACTTTCACTGCTATGCGGATGACACACAGCTGTACATTTCAATGAAACATGGTGAAGCCCCAAAATTGCCCTTGCTAGAAGCATGTGTTTCAGACATAAGGAAGTGGATGGCTGCAAACTTTCTACTTTTAAACTCGGACAAAACAGAGATGCTTGTTCTAGGTCCCAAGAAACAAAGAGATCTTCTGTTGAATCTGACAATTAATCTTAATGGTTGTACAGTCGTCTCAAATAAAACTGTGAAGGACCTCGGCGTTACTCTGGACCCTGATCTCTCTTTTGAAGAACATATCAAGACTATTTCAAGGACAGCTTTTTTCCATCTACGTAACATTGCAAAAATCAGAAACTTTCTGTCCAAAAATGATGCAGAAAAATGTATCCATGCTTTTGTCACTTCTAGGTTAGACTACTGCAATGCTCTACATTCCGGCTACCCGGATAAAGCACTAAATAAACTTCAGTTGGTGCTAAATACGGCTGCTAGAATCCTGACTAGAACCAAAAAATTTGATCATATAACTCCAGTGCTAGCCTCTCTACACTGGCTTCCTGTCAAAGCGAGGGCTGATTTCAAGGTTTTACTGCTAACCTACAAAGCATTACATGGGCTTGCTCCTACCTATCTCTCTGATTTGGTCCTACGCTACGGTCACAAGACGCAGGCCTCCTAATTGTCCCTAGAATTTCTAAGCAAACAGCTGGAGGCAGGGCTTTCTCCATTTTTATGGAACGGTCTGCCTACCCATGTCAGAGGCGCAAACTCGGTCTCAACCTTTAAGTCTTTACTGAAGACTCATCTCTTCAGTGGGTCATATGATTGAGTGTAGTCTGGCCCAGGAGTGGGAAGGTGAACAGAAAGGCTCTGGAGCAACGAACCGCCCTTGCTGTCTCTGCCTGGCCGGTTCCCCTCTTTCCACTGGAATTCTCTGCCTCTAACCCTATTACAGGGGCTGAGTCACTGGCTTACTGGGGCTCTCTCATGCCGTCCCTGGAAGGGGTGCGTCACCTGAGTGGGTTGATTCACTGATGTGGTCATCCTGTCTGGGTTGGCGCCCCCCTTGGGTTGTGCCATGGCGGAGATCTTTGTGGGCTATACTCAGCCTTGTCTCAGGATGGTAAGTTGGTGGTTGAAGATTTCCGTCTAGTGGTGTGGGGGCTGTGCTTTGGCGAAGTGGGTGGGGTTATATCCTTCCTGTTTGGCCCTGTCCGGGGGTGTCCTCGGATGGGGCCACAGTGTCTCCTGACCCCTCCTGTCTCAGCCTCCAGTATTTATGCTGCAGTAGTTTGTTTTTTTCGGGGGGCTAGGGTCAGTTTGTTATATCTGGAGTACTTCTCCTGTCCTATTCGGTGTCCTGTGTGAATCTAAGTGTGCGTTCTCTAATTCTCTCCTTCTCTCTTTCTTTCTCTCTCTCGGAGGACCTGAGCCCTAGGACCATGCCCCAGGACTACCTGACATGATGACTCCTTGCTGTCCCCATTCCACCTGGCCGTGCTGTTGCTCCAGTTTCAACTGTTCTGCCTTATTATTATTCGACCATGCTGGTAATTTATGAACATTTGAACATCTTGGCCATGTTCTGTTATAATCTCCACCCGGCACAGCCAGAAGAGGACTGGCCACCCCACATAGCCTGGTTCCTCTCTAGGTTTCTTCCTAGGTTTTGGCCTTTCTAGGGAGTTTTTCCTAGCCACCGTGCTTCTCCACCTGCATTGCTTGCTGTTTGGGGTTTTAGGCTGGGATTCTATACAGCACTTTGAGATATCAGCTGATGTACGAAGGGCTATATAAATAAATTTGATTTGATTTGATTTGGTGGCTGGTCCGCTCCGGCCGGCGACGGTGAAACTCCCGCAGCAGTTCGGGGTCCATCCTCCTCAGGACTTTGAATGACCCCACAAACCACGGACCCAGCTTCCGGCAGGGCAGGCGGAGGGGCAGGTTTCGGGACGCGAGCCAGACCCGGTCCCCCGGTGCGAACACCGGGGTCTCACTACGGTGACAGTCCGGGCTGTTCTTTTGGCGAAGCACGGCTCGCTGGAGGTGAACATGGGCGGCCTCCCATGTCTCCTCCTCGCGCCTGAACCAGTCGTCCACTGCAAGAGCCTTGGTCTGACCCTGATGCCACGCTGCCAGAACCGGCTGGTACCCCAATACGCACTGAAAGGTGGAGTGGTTAGTGGAGGAGTGGCGAAGTGAGTTCTGTGCCATCTCGGCCCAGGGCACGAACGCCGCCCACTCCCCCGGCTGGTCCTGGTAGTAGGACCGCAGAAACCTGCCCCACATCCTGTTTGACTCTCTCTACCTGTCCGTTACTCTCGGGGTGAAAGCCGGAGGTAAGGCTGATCGAGACCCCCAGACGTTCCATGAACGCCTTCCAGACTCTCGACGTGAATTGGGGACCCCGATCAGACACTATATCCTCAGATACACCATAGTGCCGGAAGACGTGAGTAAACAGGGCTTCAACAGTCTGTAGGGCCGTAGGAAGACCGGGCAGAGGGAGGAGACAACAGAACTTAGAGAAATTATCCACAATGACCAGGATAGTAGTATTTCCCTGTGAAAAAGGTAGATTGGTTAAAAAATATACAGACAGGTGTGACCAAGGTCGTTGTGGAACGGGTAAGGTGTGTAGCTTAACTCTGGGCTGGTGTCTCTGAGTCTTACACTAGGCACACACCGAGCAGGAGGAAACATAAACCCTCACGTCCTTAGCCAAGGTGGGCCCCAAGTACTTCCCAGTCAGACAGAGCACCGTCCGACCGATCCCCGGATGACCAGAGGAGGGTGACGTGTAGGCCCAATAGATCAACTGGTCACGGACAGCAGACGGAACGTACATACACCTGCCAGGACACTGGAGGGGAGCAGGCTCTGTACGCAATGCCTGCTTAATGTCCGCGTCCAGCTCCCACACGACCGGTGCTATCAGGCAAGAGGCCGGGCGTATGGGAGTCTGATCCATGGGCCGCTCCTCTGTGAAATACAGCCGGGACAGTGCGTCTGCCTTCATATTCTGGTAACCTGGTTTGTAGGACATGGTAAATACAAAACAGGTAAAGAACATGGGCCACCTTGCCTGATGAGGATTCAGTCTCCTCGCTGCCCGGATGTACTCCAGGTTATGGTGGTCAGTCCATATGAGAAAAGGGTGTTTAGCCCCCTCAAGCCAATGTCTCCACGCCTTCAACGTTTTAACGACAGCCAACAGCTCCCGGTCCCCCACATCATAGTTACGCTCCGCTGAGCTTCTTCGAGAAAAAAGCACAGGGGCAGAGATTTGGTGGCGTACCCGAGCGCTGTGAGAGCACGGCTCCTATCCCAGCCTCGGACCCGTCCACCTCCACTATGAACGCCAAAGAGGGATCCGGATGGGCCAGCACGGGAGCCGAAGTAAACAGAGCTCTTAGCTGCCCAAAAGCTCTGTCCGCCTCAGCCGACCACTGTAACCGTACGGGACCCCCCTTCAGCAATGAGGTAATGGGAGCAGCCACCTGGCCAAAACCCCGGATAAATCTCCGGTAGTAATTGGCAAACCCTAAAAATCGCTGCCTCTCCTTTCCCGTGGTGGGAGTCGGCCAATTACGCACGGCTGAAATGCGGTCACTCTCCATCTCCAGCCCTGATGTGGAAATGCGATACCCTAGGAAAGAGACGACCTGCTGAAAGAACAGGCATTTCTCGGCCTTGACGTACAGGTCATGCTCCAACATTCGTCCAAGTACCTTGCGTACCAAAGACACATGCTCGACGCATGTAGCGGAGTATATCCGAATGTCATCTTTATACAACACTACACCTTGCCCATCCAGGTCCCTGAAAATCTCATCTACAAAGGATTGTAAAACTAATGGAGCATTCATCAACCCGTACGGCATGACTAAGTACTCATAATGCCCCGAGGTGGTACTAAACACTGTCTTCCACTCGTCTCCCTCCCGGATACACACCAAGTTGTACACACTCCTGAGATCCAGTTTCGTGAAGAAGCGTGACCTGTGCATTGACTCAATCGCCGTGGCGATAAGAGGTAGCGGGTAACTGTACCTCACTGTGATTTGATTGAGACCTCTATAATCAATGCACAGGATGAGACCTCCATCCTTCTTCTTCACAAAAATGAAATTCGAGGAGGCGGGTGAAGTGGAGGACCGAATGTACCCGTGACACAGGGATTCAGAGACATATGGCTCCATAGCCAACATCTCCGCCTGTGACAGGGGATACACGTGACTCCTGGTAAGCGCCGTGTCTGCCAGGAGATTTATTGCACAATCCCCCCGTCGATGAGATGGTAATTGAGTCGCCTTCTTTTTACAGAAGGCGAGAGCCAAATCAGCATATTCTGGGGGGATGCGCACAGTGGGGATCTGGTCTGGACCTTCCACCGTGGTAGCACCAACGGAAACCCCTACACACCTTCCCGAGCACTCTCGCGACCACCCCATGAGAGCCCTCTGTTGCCAGGAGATAGTGGGGTTATGCTGAGCTAACCAGGGAAGGCCTAGTACCACAGGAAATGCAAGAGAATCAATGAGGAAGAGACTGATTCTCTCCTCGTGACCCCCTGCGTCACCATGCCCAAGGAGATGGTGGCTTCCCTGATTAGCCCGGACCCTAATGGTCGACTGTCCAGAGAATGAACCGGGAACGGTCTAACTACAGGAATAATGGGGATCCCTAAACTAAGGGCTAATACTCTGTCGATAAATTTCCCAGCTACGCCAGAATCAACAAGCGCCTTATGCTGGGAATGCGGGGAAAATCAGGGAAACAAACAGGTACAAACAAGTGATCAACAGAGGACTCTGGATGAGTGTGGTGCAGACTCACCTGGGGTGACGCCAGAGTGCCCTGCCTGTTGCCTCTACTCCCAGAGGAACCGACATGGCACCGACCAGCAGTGTGCCCTCTGCGGCCACAGATGGTGCAACTCCATGGGCACTGGAGCAGGGTTGCTAGAAGATGGCACCGACAGAGCCCCCTCTGGACGTCCGCTGGTGACCAGCAGGTTATCCAACCGGGTGGACAAATCCACCAGTTGGTCGAACGAGATGGTAGCATCCCTGCAGGCCAGCTCACATCGGACGTCCTTGCGCAGGCTGCACCGATAGTGGTCGATGAGGACCCTGTCGTTCCAGCCTGCTCCAGCTGCCAAGGTCTGGAATTCCATGGCGAATTCCAGGGCGAATTCCAGGGCGAATTCCATGGCACTCCTCGTCCCCTGCCTCAAATGAAAGAGCCGTTCTCCCGTCGCTCTACCTTCGGGCGGATGGTCAAAGACGGGTGAAATTCTGGGTGTACTCCTCCAACGCCGGCAGACACTCTCTCCCTCTCTGAGGGAGCTGGGTGCACAGTGGCCAGGTAGAGGTCCAGTTGTAAGAGGAATCCCTGGCACTGTGCTGCCGTCCCATCATACTCCCTGGGAAGGGAGTGACGCATCCCACTGGGACTGGTTCCGGACGGGATGGGTAGAGCTAACCCCGGATGCGCTGGTCGAGGCACTGGGGAGACTTCCTGTCTCAAGTTACATCATTCTGTTTTATCTCTTGTTCCCTTCCTCATGTCTTATGTTCCCTATTTTTGCTCAGCAACGTGAGGTACACTACCGTTTAAAAGTTCGAGGTCACTTAGAAATGTCCTTGTTTTTGAAAGAAAGCACATTTTTTGTACATTAAAATAACATCAAGTTGATCAGTCGCCTCTTCACTGTTGATGTTGAGACTGGTGTTTTGCGGGTACTATTTAATGAAGCTTCCAGTTGAGGACTTGTGAGGCGTCTGTTTCTCAAACTAGGCACTCTAATGTACTTGTCCTCTTGCTCAGTTGTGCACCGGGGCCTCCCACTCCTCTTTCTATTCTGGTTAGAGCCAGTTTGCGATCTTCTGTGAAGTTAGTAGCACACAGCGTTGTATGAGATCTTCAGTTTCAATTTCTCGCATGGAATAACATTAATTTCTCAGAACAAGAATAGACTGACGAGTTTCAGAAGAAAGGTCTTTGTTTCTAGCCATTTTGAGCCTGTAATCAAACCCACAAATGCTGATGCTCCAGATACTCATCTAGTCTAAAGAAGGCCAGTTGCATTGCTTCTTTAATCAGAACAACAGTTTTCAGCTGTGCTAACATAATTGCAAAAGGGTTTCCTAATGATCAATTAGCCTTTTAAAATGATAAACTTGGATCAGCTAACACAACGTGCCATTGGAACACAGGAGTGATGGTTGCTGATAATGGGCCTCTGTACGCCTATGTAGATATTCCATAAAAAAATCTGTCGTTTCCAGCTACAATAGTAATTTACAACATTAACAATGTCTACACTGTATTTATGATCAATTTGATGTTATTTTAAGGGCAAGAAAATAGCTTTTCTTTCAAAAACAAGGACATTTCTAAGTGACCCCAAACTTTTGAACAGTAGTTTGAATAGTATTCAACTGATAATAGCATTGACTATGTTCAAATGGGTTGGGTAAGCTACAGTGGCGATCTTTGCATGTAAATCTTGGTGGGGCATGCATGCCAGCAAGCCATTACACAACACTAAACAATACATTCATTTCACTATAAAGATAGGGTTTCACTATAACTGTTAGGGTCTACATAAAGCTACCCCAAAAGCAGCTTACTTTTCAGCACAATAGAGTGAATTCTTACCACTGCTATCGCTGGCTATCAGCAGAGCCTACTCTGGCAGCAAAACAATTCATTCAGCCTCATTTACTTCCTTTTAAAAAAACATAGCTGATATGGCTGACTTGCTTTAACAAATGTGGTTTCTACTGACAATTGAGATGTACAAACTATGGCGTGAGGGGACGACAAGCGGATAAGAGGCGATCCGTAATTTCGATTAAGACATTATTGAGCGAGCTAGGATGGACGCCTTCGGCACACACACACACACTTACACACCCACACACACACACCATAGACTTTGGACTGATCAGAATTTTAAGTAGGCTTATTAACTTGTGAAGTTTATTATGTGAGCTTACTCAGAAACACTTCAATAAACTAGTATAGGCCTACTATTTATTTATTTATTTTATCTCATACTTTTATAGCCTACTGGACTCATAGAGAGGTACTCTCTCAAGTTATCTTGTTGGGGAAAGTGACTCTTTGAACTTACAATGGCTGGCCCTAAGTTGTTATATTTTTTTTATTGTGTGTTATGTTATTTGCCTCATGACTCCTGCATGCTTTGTTGACTATGAAGTTGCTTGTTTATGTGTTCCCACATTCGGGACTCTGACTCTCTGTTGGTTACACGGACTCTTGGCCTCCCATCCTATTCTAACTACCTCTTGCCGACTTTGTATTCATGTTACCTGATGAATTGCTGTACAATATGATCTTAATGTCATTAAAAAAATGAACACCGCAGAGCAGTCCCTGTCTATGCCCTGATTGTATTACTGCTGATGATATCTGGAAATGTGCATGTACAGACTGGGCAATCTACTGTTGCTAGACCCAATACTGCACTTTAACACTAGAAGCTTATTACCTAAAATGTATCAATTGAAAGTGTGGGTTCACAGCTCCAATCCAGATGTGTTGGTCATTACTGAGACTTGGTTAAGAAAGAGTGTTTTGAACACTGATGTTAACTTTTGTGGTTCTAACCTTTTTCAGCAAAACAGATCTTCCAAAGGTGGTGTAGTGGCAATCTTTACCAGCAAGTCTGTTTCTGGGTGGTATCGTCCACCATCTGCACTGGGCTGTACCCTACCTTCCCTAAACTCTCTCCTGACCCCTTACACTAAGTCTGAATTTGTCCTACTAGGTGACCTAAACTGGGACATTCTTAAACCCCCTGACCAAGTCCTAAAGCAATGGGACTCCCTAAATCTTTATCAGATTATTATCAATCACACAAGGTATGATTACAAACACCCAGAAAAGTTCTACTCTCCTTGATGTTATCCTCACAAATAATCCTGATAGGTATCAGTGTTGTGTTTTCTGTAATGACATTAGTGATCACTGTTTTACAGCCTGTGTTCGTAATGGATGCTCAGTGAAACGACCTGCCCTGATTTGTCATAGACACTTTAATGAGCAAGCCTTCCTTCATGACCTGGCCTCTATAAATTGGTATAGAATCAGCTTGATCCCTGTCGAAGATGCTTGGACCTTCGTTTTTATATTTTCAGTGGTATTGTTAACAAACACGCCCCCATAAAGAAAATTATAATTAAAAACAGTTTCATCCCTTGGTTTGACCGTGATCTGTTAGAGTTACTCCACATCAAGAATTCCATTTGGTGAAATGCTTGGCCCACGCATACTCTTGGCTGACTGGCTCTCGTTCAGGCAAATGAGAAATAAGTGCACTCAGGCTATCCAGGAAGGCCAAAGTCAGTTACTCAAAGGAGCAGTTCTCTCTCTCTCTCTCTGTGGGTCTAACCCCAATCATTTCTGGAAAACAGTTAAAGACCTGGAGAATAAACCCTCCTCCCCACAGCTGCCCATGTCCCTTAATGTTGATGATGTGGTTGTTACTGACAAGGAGCACATGGCTGAGCTCTTTAATCACCACTTCATTAAGTCAGGATTCCTATTTGACTCAGCCATGCCTCATTGCCCGTCCAACATTTCCTCATTTCCGACCCCTTCTAATGCAACTAGCCCTGATGCTCCTCCCTCTTTTCCCCCTGCCCTGCTACAAAGTTTCTCCCTGCAGGCAGTCACTGAGCCTGAGGTGCTAAAGGAACTTCTAAAACTTGACCCCAAAAAACCATCTGGTTTGGATCCGGTCTTCTTTAAAGTTATAGCCCCTATCATCACCAAGCCTATATCTGACCTTTTTAACCTGTCTCACCTCTCTGGGGAGGTTGCCATTGCTTGGAAGGCAGCCACGATGCATCCTTTATTTAAAGGGGTAGATAGAGCTGATCCTAACTGTTATAGACCAATTTCTATTTTGCCCTGACCATCAAAAGTGTTAGAAAAACATGACAATAATCAACTGACTGGCTTTCTTGATGTCTATAGTATTCTCTCTGGTATGCAATCTGGTTGTCGCTCAGGTTATGGATGTGCTGTCTCAGCCACCTCCTGTCACCAAGGGAGTACCCCCAATTCTCGATCCTAGGCCACATGCTCTTCTCAATTTACATCAACAACATAGCTCAGGTAGTAGGAAGCGCTCTCATCCATTTATTTGCAGATGATACAGTCTTATACTCAGCTGGCCCCTCCCTGGATTTTGTGTTAAACACTCTACAACAACACTTTCTTAGTGTCCTACAAGCTTTCTGTGCCCTTAACCTTGTTCTGAACACCTCCAAAACAAAGTTCATGTGGTTTGGTAAGAAGAAGCCCCCTCTCCCCACCAGTGTGATTACTACCTTTGATGGTTTAGACCTTGATGGTAGTCACCTCATAAACGTACTTGGGAGTATGGCTAGACAGTACACAGTCCTTCTCTCAGCACATATCAAAGCTGCAGGCTAAAGTTAAATCTATACTTGGTTTCCTCTATCGTAATCGCTCCTCTTTCACCCCAGCTGCCAAACTAACCCTGATTCAGATGACCATCCTACCCATGCTAGATTTACCATTCGGCCATAGGCCAGATTTGCCACCAATTCTCCTTATAGTGCACTCTATACTCCTCTGTAAACTGGTCATCTCTGTATACCCGTTGCAAGACCCACTGGTTGATGCTTATTTATAAAACCCTCTTAGGCCTCACTCCCCCCTATCTGAGATACCTACTGCAGCCCTCATCCTCCACACTCAACACCCGCTCTGCTTGTCGCATTCTAGGTCCCCAAAGCACATACATCCCTGGGTGGATTTTCTTTTCAGTTCGCTGCAGCTAGCACCTTGAACGATCTGCAAAAACCACTCAAACTGGACATCTCTTCATTCAAAGACTCAATCATGGACACTCTTACTGACAGTTGTGGCTGCTTCACGTGATGTATTGCTGTCAGTACCTTCTTGCCTTAGTGCTGTTGTATGCCCATGCAGGTCCCTGAAAATCTCATCTACAAAGGATTGGAAGACTGATGGAGCATTTATTAACCCGTACGGCATGACGAGATACTCATAGTGCCCAGATGTAGTGCTAAATGCCATCTTTCACTCATCCCCCTCCTTGATTACACACCAGGTTGTAAGCACTCTTGAGGTCCAATTTTGTGAAGAAGCACGCCCCGTGCCATGACTCTGTTATACTGGCTATGACAGGTAGTGAGTAACTGTATTTTACCGTGATCTGATTCAAACCTCGATAGT
This sequence comes from Oncorhynchus nerka, assembly GCF_034236695.1. Classification (NCBI taxonomy): domain Eukaryota; kingdom Metazoa; phylum Chordata; class Actinopteri; order Salmoniformes; family Salmonidae; genus Oncorhynchus; species Oncorhynchus nerka. The sequence continues at coordinate 16,900,458 of NC_088408.1, forward strand.
CAATACACGGGCGCAAAACTCCATCCTTCTTCTTAACAAAAAAGAAACTATAGGAGACAGGTAAAATGGAAGGCCGAATGTATCCCTGTCCCAGAGATTCGGTGACATATGTTTCCATAGCCTCCGTCTCCTCCTGGGACAGAGGATACACGTGACTCCTGGGAGGTGCAGCGTCTACCAGGAGATTTATCGCACAATCCCCCTGTGGTAATTGGGGTGGTAATTGATGGGGTGGTAATTGAGTCGCCTTCTTTTTTACTGAAGGAGAGTGCTAAATCGGCATATTCGGGAGGAATGTGCAGGGTGGATACCTGGTTTGGACTCTCCACCCTAGTGGCACGTAAGGAAACACCTATACACCTCCCTGAGCACTGACAGGATCATCCCTTGAGAGCCCTCTGTTGCCACAACATAGTGGGATCATGAGAGGCCAACCAGGGAAGACCCAACACAACAGGAAACACAGGAGAGTCAATCAGAAAGAGAGTAATTCTCTCCTCATGATTCTCCTGCGTTATCATATGGAGTGGAGCGGTGACCTCCCTGATTAGCCCTGACCCCAAAGGATGACTATCTAAGGCATGTACAGGGAATGGAACATTAACAGGAACAATAGGGATCCCTACACTAAGTGCAAAGGTACGGTCAATAAAGTTCCCAGCTGCGCCTGAATCTACTAGCGCCTTATGCTGGGAATGCTGGGAAAACTCAGGAAATGCTATATACAACCACATGTGTGCAACAGGGAGCTCTGGGTGAGATGTGTGCCTACTCACCTGAGATGATCCACCAGTGCTCCGCCTGCCACCTCTACTCTCTGGGGAACCTCCCCAGCACCGACCAGCAGTGTGTCCTCTGCGGCCACAGGTGGTGCAGGGAACGGTCCGCCCTCCGGTCCCCCTCATAGCAGCACCTCCCAGCTCCATCGGTGTAGGATCAGAAGTGCTGGGGGATGGCACTGACGGACCCCGATCGGGACGTCCGCGGGAAGCCAACAGGTTATCCAGCCGGATGGATAAGTCCACCAGCTGGTCCAGGTTAAGGGTGGTGTCCCTGCAGGCTAGCTCCCTACGAACGTCCTCACGTAAACTACACCTGTAGTGGTCGATCAGGGCCCGCTCATTCCACCCCGCACCGGCGGCCAAAGTTCTAAAGTCCAGAGCGAACTCTTGATCGCTCCTCATCCCCTGTCTTAAATGGAACAAGTATTCCCCCGCCGCTCTCCCTTCAGGGAGATGATCGAAAACCGCACAAAAGAAAATCTTCGTAGTTGTCCAATGTCGGGCCTTCTACTCCCCAGATGGCATTGGCCCAGACCAGTGCTTTTCCAGTCAGGCAAGAGATGAGGGTGCTCACTCTCTCGAGTCCCAAGGGGGTTGGCTGAACAGCTGCCAGGTAGAGTTCCAGCTGGAGTAGGAACCCCTGGCACCCGGCAGCCGTTCCATCATACACTCCCGGGAGCGAGACCCAAATTCCACTGGATCCTGAAGAAGGAGGTGTGGACATCTGGGTCGGTTGTTGTGTGAGCTGGGGAGGTGCTGATGGGTTAACCGGAAAGCCCCTTCTCTCCCATCGGTCCATGGTTTGCAGCATGCAATCCATTGCTGTACCGAGACTCTGTAACATGGTCGTGTGCTGCTGAACACGCTCCTCCATTGTGAGAGGAGGGCTGGCTGTACCTGCTGACTCCATAAGTGGTGCGTTATTCTGTGAGGATGTTGGTGAATGGGAAAAGGCGGAGTCAGGCGCAGGACACATATATGAGTAATAATCTGAAAATTTACTCAAAAATAGAAGTAATGTTCCAATCAGGAAAAACATCATATTCCCGAGTACAAAACACGAACCCACATAACAAACAATAACGCACAAAACAGAGAGTGAAACAGAGGGTTAAATAAGGAACATAATTAATGGAATCTAAACCAGGTGTGTAATAATTAAGACAAAACTAAACGAAAATTAAACATGGATCGGTAGTGACTAGAAAGCCGGTGACGTCGATCGCCGAACGCCAACCGAACAAGGAGAGGGACCAACTTCGGCTGAAGTCGTGACAATTGGGATGTTTTTTAGGGGCAGGGACTGGGAGACTAGTCAGGAGCGAGGCAAAGATGAACCGACCAAAGTACAGAGAGATCCTTGATTAAAAACCTGCTCCAGAGCACTCAGTGCTTCAGACTGGGGCAAAGGTTCATATTCCAACAGGACAACAATCCTAAGCACACAGCCAAAAAAAGCAGGAGTGGCTTCGGGACAAGTCTCTGAATATCCTTGAGTGGCCCAGATGAACCCGATCTAACATTTCTGGAGAGACCTGAAAATAACTGTGCAGCGATGCTCCCCATCCAACATGACAGAGCTTGACAGGATCTGCAGAAAAGAATGGGAGAAACTCCCCAAATACAGGTGTGCCAAGCTTGTAGTGTCATACCCAAGAAGACTTGAGGCTGTAATCGCTGCCAATGGTGCTTCAGCAAAGTACTGAATGAAGGGTCTGAATATATATTTTTCTAAAAACCTGTTTTTGTTTGGTCATTATTGGGTATTGTGTGTAGATTGATGAAGAGATTTATGTGTAGCTGTGTAGATTGATGAGGAGATTGATGTGTAGATGTGTAGATTGATGAAGAGATTTATGTGTAGCTGTGTAGATTGATGAGGAGATTGATGTGTAGATGTGTAGATTGATGAGGAGATTGATGTGTAGATGTGTAGATTGATGAGGAGATTGATGTGTAGATGTGTAGATTGATGTAACATAACAAAATATGGGAAAAGTGAAGGGATCTGAATACACAGATCCTCAAAGTTCATCGAAGAACCTTAGGGTTCATGGCACTGAACATTTCCCCCAAAACGTTCTTCTAAGAACCCCATAGAAGGTGGGGCTCATCGAGGAACCTCCTTAGTTGGTGGGGGTTCTTGCAGGAGCCTAACGACCAACTACCAAACTACCAAACAGAAACATTTAGATTTTAATTTGAAAGGACAGCAGGTGCAGATCTCAGTTTAAGTTGTGGTTTGTCCCCTGTGTGATCTAAATTGATATTGTTTTAATGATAATACTTTATATCTTTTTATATTTCTAAAAACAGAAAATGGACACAATTCAATGGATATCAATCAACATTTAAGTCATTTAGCAGACACTCTTATCCAGAGCGACTTACAAATTGGTGCGTTCACCTTATGACATCCAGTGGAACAGCCACTTTACAATAGTGCATCTAAATCTTTTAAGGGGGGTGAGAAGGATTACTTTATCCTATCCTAGGTATTCCTTAAAGAGGTGGGGTTTCAGGTGTCTCCGGAAGGTGGTGATTGACTCCGCTGTCCTGGCGTCGTGAGGGAGTTTGTTCCACCATTGGGGGGCCAGAGCAGCGAACAGTTTTGACTGGGCTGAGCGGGAACTGTACTTCCTCAGTGGTAGGGAGGCGAGCAGGCCAGAGGTGGATGAACGCAGTGCCCTTGTTTGGGTGTAGGGCCTGATCAGAGCCTGGAGGTACTGAGGTGCCGTTCCCCTCACAGCTCCGTAGGCAAGCACCATGGTCTTGTAGCGGATGCGAGCTTCAACTGGAAGCCAGTGGAGGGAGCGGAGGAGCGGTAGACTAGCTGTATTGGGTGCAGATGACTGAACTGCTAACTTTTGTGTCTGTGTCTGCAAATATACAGACGAGGAGGCATACAAAGGTATGTCAATTGTTATTGGTATGTTATGCAGAGCACATTTACCATCCTCCTCCATCACCTCTTCAATGAATATCCCATAGGCCTCTACATTATGGACAAGGTATGTGTATGAAAAGCATTATCAAAACAGTTTTTTTCATTCACATTTACCACAATAACCAAGGTATGAATACTGTCATGTGCATGTTTTGTTAATCATCTGTTACTATTTTTCGGATTCACAGACTTCACCCTCCTTACACCTCTGATGAATATAACAGGAAACCTGTTCGATCACCATGCACTGCAAAATCATTCTGACTATGTATATAGAGAATGTAAACACACAAGAGGATATAGCTGTCACGACTTCCGCCAAAGTCGGCTTCCCTCCTTGTTCGGGAAGCGTTCGGCGGTCGACGTCGCCGGCCTTCTAGCCATCGCCGCTCCGTGTTTCATTGTTCCGTTTGTTTTGTCTTGTTCCCCGCACACCTGGTTTTCATTCCCTAATTACACTGTGTATATATATTCCTCTATTCCTCCCATGTCTTTGTGTGGGATTGTTTTGTGTTGGGTTTATGTTTATCGCGCCAGTCTGGGTTTTCTCCCTGGGCATTGCCTGTACCCATTGGGGAATTATTTTGGTGACTTTATAGTTGTATTGACGGGATTTTGCTCCCGTCTGTTTATTGCTCTTGGCAAATAAAGACGCCTGATCACCTTCTCTCTGCTCTCCTGCACTTGACTCAAATGACCAGCAGCGAAAACCTTGACAATACCCATTATACTTGGGGCTCTGCAGGGAGTTTACCTCATATTTAGATTTTTTTATTCTGCTTTGCCACTAAAATCAAAACACAATATTTTTGTTGTCAGTGTTTATTATTGTTGGTATGCGTATTATTAATAATAATAGGGGGGGTCGTTAAAAAATTCATCCCCAAAGGTTTTTGAGGAACCATTAAAAGGGGGTCTTTGAAAAACCATTGGCCCAGCATCATCCAGGGTCCGGCTGGGGTAGGCCGTCCTTGTAAATAAGAATTTGTTCTTAACTAACATGCCTAGTTAAATAAAATTTTAAAAAACATGTTTATACACCTTTATAGAGTATGACATACACAGACTATTTATGAAGCATAACCATTTATGTAGTGCTTATGAAGCATTTATGTAATGCTTATGAAGCCTTTTGCAGTGCTTATGAAGTCTTTAATGTAGTGCTTATGAAGCATTTATGTAGTGCTTGTGAAGCATTTGTGTAGTGCTTATGATGCCTTTATGTAGTGCTTATGAAGCATTCGTGTAGGCTATAAAGCCTTTATAAGTTGTGCTTCCTTTAAAGTGGGAACCACATTTGTTATTTGTTGTATTCCTTGGCATATTTCAAGACAATGTCAATGATCAACATGGCCATATGTTTTAATTAGTGGAATTGTCGGCCACTGCCTCCTGGAGAGCTATAGCTAAGCAAAACCAAAGTAGACAAATTGGTTGAATGGTTAAATGATTTACGTGCCTAAATAAATACATACTTTGTAATAATGGAGATGTTTGGACTGAATGGGTCAGTTCTGCAAGTTTTTCAATTAGACCTATTGTTTAAGAAAATCCAAACTTCAAACTTTTGTTAAGATTTCTGAAGTGATGATGTCATTGGTCTAGAACAAAACTGTAGACCTGATGTTTCGATGTTTTTATTGTTTATAAAAAGAAAAGGTTCCTGTAGTAACCTTTAGGGGTTCTTTAAATTGAAACTGTGGGGGAACCCCTATAAGTTCTTTGAGGAACCATTTAAAAGGGTTTGTTAAAGAACCCGTTTTAATGCTTCCTCGAAGAACCTTTTGAATAACCTTTTGGGGTTAATCTTTTTTTTTTTAAATAATACCCCCTCCCTATATATTTTTGTCATATTATTATTAATAATAATAATAATACACGTAACAATAACCCAATATTTTAGTTCTCAGTGTTTATTATGATTTTAGTGGCAAAGCATAATTAAAAAATCTAAATATGAGGTCAACTTCCTGCAGAGCCTCAAGTCCTCTGGTGTGTTGATGTTCTCCGTATCCATAGCCAGAATGATTTTGCAGGGCATTGTGATCGAACAGGTTTCCTGTTATATTCATCAGAGGTGTAGAGAGGGTGAAGTCTGTGAATCCAAAAAATAGTAATTATACAGATGATCAACAAAACATGCACACAACAGTATTCATACCTTGGTATTTGTGGTGAATGTGAATGGAAAAAACTGTTTTGATCATGGTTTTCATACCCTGTTCATAAGGTATAGGATATTCATTGAAGAGGTCATGGAGGAGGGTGGTAAATGTGATCTGCATAACATACCAATACCAATTTACATACCTTTGTTTGCCTTCAACATATTTTTATTGCCTACATATTCCTTCCTCTTTACGATTTAATTCAGATAACATTTGGTTAAAATATTAGATCCAGGCGCCTGCGTAGTAGCACTGTACTGCGGAGGGAAATCCCACTCCCAGTTCAGATGTGTGTTGGGGGCGGTTGCTGTGAAATGGGGGTCCTGTAGCCGATGTGTGTGAATCTAGGCTAATCCTGCGTGTGTGCTTGAACGTGTATATTATAATAGTTCGAAGTATTAGAATAGTCCGGCCTACATACAAACAATATAAGTATTTGAACCTAGTAGGCTACCATGGACAGTATGTGCGATTTGATGTTTTATAAATAGCATGAACTGCGGTCTCATTGAAGGACACGAACGAGGGGCATTCGTAAAGCAATCGGACCTCAGATCATCATGTCTACGTCGGCTACGAACAATGGTAGACTCCATACGGACGAGAAATGCAAACAGCGAAAATACCAATCTTTTCTCTTCTATCAGGCCGTGCGAGATCTAAAGCCTGTTTGGATGTTGGAGGACATGCGGACAATGGAGACTTTTTACTGGGAGGAAGACGCCAGCCAGAGATCCTACACTCCCTCGGAGGCATTGCTGTACGCTATCGTACATGACCACCAAGCCTATGCTCAATACTTGCTCAGTCATTACACCGATGAAGCACTGGCCATGCCCGGCGAGCGCTTTTGTTGCTGTCCATCATCGGCCCCGCATTTGGCGATGGCTGTCAGATATGACAGACGGGACATACTAGGTCTCATATTGCAAGAAGCGCATCGACTACCTAGTCTGCGGTCATATATGAACCGAGGCGGATGTTTTCACATGGAGGACGGTAAAACTCCACTGCATCTGGCCTGTGAGCTCCTGCGCTCAGAGTCCGTTATTCTGTTGTTGGGCAACGGCGCCTCGCCACAGGCAGAAGATCAAAACGGTATGACGCCATTGGATGTCATTTTGGAACAGCTGTGGGACTCCAAAGTGAACATTGGGCCCAAAAAGCTGTGTCTTGACAACTTGTTAATGTTTATGCCAGAGATTCGTTTCAAAATGAAGAGTGCGCTCGAAGGAGACCCAGTTTGTTGGTCCAAAGTCCTAGGTGAGGACAAATTCAAATACCTCGTTGGACAGAAGCCAGCTCCACTGTTTCTCATGGCTATGCAAACAATTCTGAGGCAGCTTCCACCAGAGCAGTTCCCTGACAGCCTAGATGAGCTTCCCATACCCTCCTCATTGAAACCACTACCCTGCAAACAGCTTGGACAGCTGAAAGGGTTTTAAACGTGTTTTGACAAGTTTTAAAAAACTGTCTACATTATGTATTTATATGAATGTTTTAGCATGATTAAGATATCTGTGTGATGAGCATGTAGGCCCTATGTATTGTTGTGTCAATACAAACCCCTTGTATGAAATTAAGAGGCTATAAGAATGGGTGCTAATTATGATAATATCTGTGATTCAAGTTTCATATGAAATGAAGAGGTAATTGTGTAAATTATTTTTATTTGATTTTTAAACCTTTTTATATAAGTTGTATGCAAATGTCTCAGAGTGGAGACTACAGTATAACAATATATTTTCATTGCTGTGCTGAATATTACGCTTTTATAGCCTACAGAACAAAGACCATGTGTGATTGGTTATCTGTATAGAATGATTACCTCAAATATGTTTAATAACTTAATAGGAATTATGATCTAGGAACTTTTAAACATATTTAAAATGCCACTGTCAATTCCATTATGCTTCTCCAGTGAGCGCTTTCCTCATTATCAACATAATACTCAAGAGAAAAGAGAACTTGAGAAACAAATAAATCGAAACTCGCTTCATTGTTGTTTCTTCTCTTCAGTCTTTTATAATTTGAATAGAAGTGACAAGCTTATTGATTGGTATCTTTCCTATTGCCTTAACTGATAGTTAGATCATTTGTAGTCAGCAGCAGCTCCGCTCTCTGCCGGCATACTGTGGCCTAGAAGTGTCATAGTGCTGTCAGTGTTTTGTTTTAAAGCTCTACCATGCCACTGAACACATTCAAATTCCCTTTATAAGCTTCATACGGACTGTTTAAATGCCCTGTATAAGTTTCATAAGGACTGTTTAAATGCCCTGTATACGCTTCATAAGGACTGTTTAAATGCCCTGTATAAGCTTCATAAGGACTGTTTAAATGCCCTGTATAAGCTTCATAAGGACTGTTTAAATGCCCTGTATAAGCTTTATAAGGACTGTTTAAATGCCCTGTATAAGCTTCATAAGGACTGTTTAAATGCCCTGTATAAGCTTAACAAGGACTGTTTAAATGCCCTGTATAAGCTTTATAAGGACTGTTTAAATGCCCTGTATAAGCTTCATAAGGACTGTTTAAATCCCCTTTATAAGCTTCATAAGGACTGTTTAAATGCCCTGTATAAGCTTCATAAGGACTGTTTAAATGCCCTGTATAAGCTTAATAAGGACTGTTTAAATGCCCTGTATAAGCTTCATAAGGACTGTTTAAATGCCCTGTATAAGCTTCATAAGGACTGTTTAAATGCCCTGTATAAGCTTCATAAGGACTGTTTAAATGCCCTGTATAAGATTCATAAGGACTGTTTAAATCCCCTGTATAAGCTTCATAAGGACTGTTTAAATGCCCTGTATAAGCTTCACAATGACTGTTTAAATGCCCTGTATAAGCTTCATAAGGACTGTTTAAATGCCCTGTATAAGATTCATAAGGACTGTTTAAATCCCCTGTATAAGCTTCATAAGGACTGTTTAAATGCCCTGTATAAGCTTCACAAGGACTGTTTAAATGCCCTGTATAAGCTTCATAAGGACTGTTTAAATGCCCTGTATAAGCTTAATAAGGACTGTTTAAATGCCCTGTATAAGCTTCATAAGGACTGTTTAAATGCCCTGTATAAGCTTCATAAGGACTGTTTAAATGCCCTGTATAAGCTTAATAAGGACTGTTTAAATGCCCTGTATAAGCTTCATAAGGACTGTTTAAATGCCCTGTATAAGCTTCATAAGGACTGTTTAAATGCCCTGTATAAGCTTCATAAGGACTGTTTAAATGCCCTGTATAAGCTTCATAAGGACTGTTTAAATGCCCTGTATAAGCTTCATAAGGACTGTTTAAATGCCCTGTATAAGCTTCATAAGGACTGTTTAAATGCCCTGTATAAGCTTTATAAGGACTGTTTAAATGCCCTGTATAAGCTTCATACGGACTGTTTAAATGCCCTGTATAAGCTTTATAAAGACTGTTTAAATGCCCTGTATAAGCTTAATAAGGACTGTTTAAATGCCCTGTATAAGCTTCATAAGGACTGTTTAAATCCCCTTTATAAGCTTCATAAGGACTGTTTAAATCCCCTTTATAAGCTTCATAAGGACTGTTTAAATGCCCTGTATAAGCTTCATAAGGACTGTTTAAATGCCCTGTATAAGCTTCATAAGGACTGTTTAAATCCCCTTTATAAGCTTCATAAGGACTGTTTAAATGCCCTGTATAAGCTTCATAAGGACTGTTTAAATCCCCTTTATAAGCTTCATAAGGACTGTTTAAATGCCCTGTATAAGCTTCATAAGGACTGTTTAAATGCCCTGTATAAGCTTCATAAGGACTGTTTAAATGCCCTGTATAAGCTTCATAAGGACTGTTTAAATCCCCTTTATAAGCTTCATAAGGACTGTTTAAATGCCCTTTATAAGCTTCATAAGGACTGTTTAAATGCCCTGTATAAGCTTCATAAGGACTGTTTAAATGCCCTGTATAAGCTTCATAAGGACTGTTTAAATCCCCTTTATAAGCTTCATAAGGACTGTTTAAATGCCCTGTATAAGCTTCATAAGGACTGTTTAAATGCCCTGTATAAGCTTCATAAGGACTGTTTAAATGCCCTGTATAAGCTTCATAAGGACTGTTTAAATGCCCTGTATAAGCTTCATAAGGACTGTTTAAATGCCCTGTATAAGCTTTATAAGGACTGTTTAAATGCCCTGTATAAGCTTCATACGGACTGTTTAAATGCCCTGTATAAGCTTTATAAAGACTGTTTAAATGCCCTGTATAAGCTTCATAAGGACTGTTTAAATGCCCTGTATAAGCTTCATAAGGACTGTTTAAATGCCCTGTATAAGCTTCATAAGGACTGTTTAAATGCCCTGTATAAGATTCATAAGGACTGTTTAAATCCCCTGTATAAGCTTCATAAGGACTGTTTAAATGCCCTGTATAAGCTTCACAATGACTGTTTAAATGCCCTGTATAAGCTTCATAAGGACTGTTTAAATGCCCTGTATAAGATTCATAAGGACTGTTTAAATCCCCTGTATAAGCTTCATAAGGACTGTTTAAATGCCCTGTATAAGCTTCACAAGGACTGTTTAAATGCCCTGTATAAGCTTCATAAGGACTGTTTAAATGCCCTGTATAAGCTTAATAAGGACTGTTTAAATGCCCTGTATAAGCTTCATAAGGACTGTTTAAATGCCCTGTATAAGCTTCATAAGGACTGTTTAAATGCCCTGCTTATAAGGACTGTTTAAATGCCCTGTAAGGACTGTTTAAATGCCCTGTATAAGCTTCATAAGGACTGTTTAAATGCCCTGTATAAGCTTCATAAGGACTGTTTAAATGCCCTGTATAAGCTTCATAAGGACTGTTTAAATGCCCTGTATAAGCTTCATAAGGACTGTTTAAATGCCCTGTATAAGCTTCATAAGGACTGTTTAAATGCCCTGTATAAGCTTTATAAGGACTGTTTAAATGCCCTGTATAAGCTTCATAAGGACTGTTTAAATGCCCTGTATAAGCTTTATAAGGACTGTTTAAATGCCCTGTATAAGCTTCATAAGGACTGTTTAAATCCCCTTTATAAGCTTCATAAGGACTGTTTAAATGCCCTGTATAAGCTTCATAAGGACTGTTTAAATCCCCTTTATAAGCTTCATAAGGACTGTTTAAATGCCCTGTATAAGCTTCATAAGGACTGTTTAAATCCCTTTATAAGCTTCATAAGGACTGTTTAAATGCCCTGTATAAGCTTCATAAGGACTGTTTAAATGCCTTTATAAGCTTCATAAGGACTGTTTAAATGCCCTTTATAAGCTTCATAAGGACTGTTTAAATCATAAGGACTGTTTAAATCCCCTTTATAAGCTTCATAAGGACTGTTTAAATGCCCTGTATAAGCTTCATAAGGACTGTTTAAATCCCCTTTATAAGCTTCATAAGGACTGTTTAAATGCCCTGTATAAGCTTCATAAGGACTGTTTAAATGCCCTGTATAAGCTTCATAAGGACTGTTTAAATGCCCTGTATAAGCTTCATAAGGACTGTTTAAATGCCCTTTATAAGCTTCATAAGGACTGTTTAAATGCCCTGTATAAGCTTCATAAGGACTGTTTAAATGCCCTGTATAAGCTTCATAAGGACTGTTTAAATGCCCTGTATAAGCTTCATAAGGACTGTTTAAATGCCCTGTATAAGCTTCATAAGGACTGTTTAAATGCCCTGTATAAGCTTCATAAGGACTGTTTAAATGCCCTGTATAAGCTTCATAAGGACTGTTTAAATGCCCTGTATAAGCTTCATAAGGACTGTTTAAATGCCCTGTATAAGCTTCATAAGGACTGTTTAAATGCCCTGTATAAGCTTCATAAGGACTGTTTAAATGCCCTGTATAAGCTTCATAAGGACTGTTTAAATGCCCTGTATAAGCTTCATAAGGACTGTTTAAATGCCCTGTATAAGCTTCATAAGGACTGTTTAAATGCCCTGTATAAGCTTCATAAGGACTGTTTAAATGCCCTGTATAAGCTTCATAAGGACTGTTTAAACTGTATTTAAGGACTGTTTAAATTTAAACTGTTTAAATGCCCTTTATAAGCTTCATAAGGACTGTTTAAATGCCCTGTATAAGCTTCATAAGGACTGTTTAAATGCCCTGTATAAGCTTCATAAGGACTGTTTAAATGCCCTGTATAAGCTTCATAAGGACTGTTTAAATGCCCTGTATAAGCTTCATAAGGACTGTTTAAATGCCCTGTATAAGCTTCATAAGGACTGTTTAAATGCCCTGTATAAGCTTTATAACTGTTTAAATGCCCTGACTGTTTAAATGCCCTGTATAAGCTTTATAAGGACTGTTTAAATGCCCTGTATAAGCTTCATAAGGACTGTTTAAATCCCTTTATAAGCTTCATAAGGACTGTTTAAATGCCCTTTATAAGCTTCATAAGGACTGTTTAAATCCCTTATAAGCTTCATAAGGACTGTTTAAATGCCCTGTATAAGCTTCATAAGGACTGTTTAAATCCCTTTATAAGCTTCATAAGGACTGTTTAAATGCCCTGTATAAGCTTCATAAGGACTGTTTAAATCCCCTTTATAAGCTTCATAAGGACTGTTTAAATGCCCTGTATAAGCTTCATAAGGACTGTTTAAATCCCCTTTATAAGCTTCATAAGGACTGTTTAAATGCCATAAGGACTGTTTAAATGCCCTGTATAAGCTCTGTTTAAATCCCCTTTATAAGGACTGTTTAAATGCCCTGTATAAGCTTCATAAGGACTGTTTAAATGCCCTGTATAAGCTTCATAAGGACTGTTTAAATGCCCTGTATAAGCTTCATAAGGACTGTTTAAATGCCCTGTATAAGCTTCATAAGGACTGTTTAAATGCCCTGTATAAGCTTTATAAGGACTGTTTAAATGCCCTGTATAAGCTTCATAAGGACTGTTTAAATGCCCTGTATCATAAAGGACTGTTTAAATGCCCTGTATAAGCTTCATAAGGACTGTTTAAATGCCCTGTATAAGCTTCATAAGGACTGTTTAAATGCCCTTTATAAGCTTCATAAGGACTGTTTAAATGCCCTTTATAAGCTTCATAAGGACTGTTTAAATGCCCTGTATAAGCTTCATAAGGACTGTTTAAATGCCCTTTATAAGCTTCATAAGGACTGTTTAAATGCCCTGTATAAGCTTCATAAGGACTGTTTAAATGCCCTGTATAAGCTTCATAAGGACTGTTTAAAATAAGCCCTTTAAATAAGCTTCATAAGGACTGTTTAAATGCCCTTATAAGCTTCATAAGGACTGTTTAAATGCCCTGTATAAGCTTCATAAGGACTGTTTAAATGCCCTGTATAAGCTTCATAAGGACTGTTTAAATGCCCTTTATAAGCTTCATAAGGACTGTTTAAATCCCCTTTATAAGCTTTAAACTGTTTAAATGCCCTTATAAGCTTCATAAGGACTGTTTAAATGCCCTGTATAAGCTTCATAAGGACTGTTTAAATGCCCTGTATAAGCTTCATAAGGAAATCCCCTTTATAAGCTTCATAAGGACTGTTTAAATGCCCTGTATAAGCTTATAAGGACTGTTTAAATGCCCTGTATAAGCTTCATAAGGACTGTTTAAATCCCCTTTATAAGCTTCATAAGGACTGTTTAAATGCCCTGTATAAGCTTTATAAGGACTGTTTAAATGCCCTGTATAAGCTTCATAAGGACTGTTTAAATCCCCTTTATAAGCTTCATAAGGACTGTTTAAATGCCCTGTATAAGCTTTATAAGGACTGTTTAAATGCCCTGTATAAGCTTTATAAGGACTGTTTAAAATGCCCTGTTTAAATATAAGCTTCATAAGGACTGTTTAAATGCCCTGTATAAGCTTAATAAGGACTGTTTAAATGCCCTGTATAAGCTTTATAAGGACTGTTTAAATGCCCTGTATAAGCTTTATAAGGACTGTTTAAATGCCCTGTATAAGCTTTATAAGGCCTATTTAATTAAACATATATCATTATTATTATAGTCATATTGGCGTGTGTCACAATTGGCTAAGAGACTAATAAAGGCCTGTTATAATACCCTTATATACCCTTATATAGTCAATCAAATGTATTTATAAAGCCCTTTTTACATCAGCCGATGTCACAAAGTGCTATATTGAAAGCCAGTCTAAAACCCCAAACAGCAAGCAATGCAGATGTACAAGCACAGTGACTTGGAAAAACTCCCTAGAAAGGCAGGAACCTAGGAAGAAACCTAGAGAGGAACCAGGCTCCGAGGGGTGGCCAGTCCTCTTCTGGCTGTGCCAGATAGAGATTATAACAGTACATGGCCAAGATGGTCAAACGTTCATAGATGACCAGCAGGGTCAAATAATAATAATCAGTGGTTGTAGAGGGTGCAACAGGTCAACACCTCAGGAGTAAATGTCAGTTGGTTTTTCATAGCCAAGCATTCAGAGTTAGAGACAGCAGGTGCGGTAGAGAAAGAGTCGAAACAGCAGGTCCGGGACATGGTAGCATGTCAGGTGAACAAATCGGGTTTCCATAGCCGCAGGCAGAACAGTTGAAACTGGAGCAGCAGCACAAGCAGTTGCACTGGGGACAGCAAGGAGTCATCAGGCCAGGTAGTTCTGAGGCATGGTCCCAGGGCTCAGGTCCTCCAGGAGGGGAGGAAGGAGAGAGAATTAGAGGGAGCATACTTCAATTCACACAGGACACCAGATAAGACAGGAAACTCCAGATATAACAGACTGACCCTAGCCTCCCAACACGTAAACTATTGCAGCATAAATACTGGAGGCTGAGACAGGAGGGGTCAGGAGACACTGTGGCCCCGTCTGACGATACCACCGGACAGGGCCAATCAGGCAGGATATAACCCCACCCACTTTGCCAAAGCACAGCCCCCACACCACTAGAGGGATATCTTCAAACCACCAACATACTACCCTGAGACAAGGCTGAGTATACTGTAGCCCACGAAGATCTCCCCCACAGCACAAACCCAAGGGGGGTGCCATCACCGACAGGAAGATCACATCAGTGACTCAACCCACTCAAATGACGCCAAAGGGACGGTATGGAAGAGCTCCAATGAGCCAGTGACTCAGCCCCCGTAATATGGTTAGAGGCAGAGAATCCCAGTGGAGAGAGGGGAACCGGCCAGTCAGAGATAGCAAGGGCGGTTAGTCGCTCCAGTGCCTTCCTGTTCACCTTCACACCCCTGGGCCAGACTACACAATCATAGGACCTACTGAAGAGATGAGTCTTCAGTAAAGACTTAATGGTCGAGACCGATTCTCCGTCTGACACATGGATAGGCAGACTATTCCATAAAAATTGAGCTCTATAGGAGGAAGCCCTGCCTCCAGCTGTTTGCTTAGAAATTCTAGGGACAATAAGGAGGCCTGTGTCTTGTGACCGTAGCGTACGTGTAGGTATGTACAGCAGGACCAAATCGGAAAGATAGGTAGGAGCAAGCCCATGTAATGCTTTGTAGGTTAGCAGTAAAAGCCTTGAAATCAGCCCTAGCCTTAACAGGAAGCCAGTGTAGAGAGGCTAGCACTGGAGTAATATGATCAATTATTATTATTACTTTTAGTTTGGGGGTTCTAGTCAATACAGTGTGACATTTTCTTAAACATGATTTGTGGGTTTGAATAGTCCTCATCAATATCATACACATATTATGCCAACATTACAATGATGATAGTTTCTCTTGGCAGTAGTTGGCCAGAGGCCAGCGCTCACACAATATTTGCTTCTGGATTGCTGATGTTAAAATAATGATAATGATTCTGATAATAAGCACTGACAGTACACTCATTATGGTCAGAAAATACAGTCTCTCATACAGACTTGCGGGGACATGGGAAATGTAGGCTGAGTGCTGTTCATCTATCCAAATATCCACCAGGAAAGGTACTGTATGGTAGTCCTCTGTATTTGTGGGCCCCTATTGTTTTTTCTATTGATGATGGGACCTGAAAAACCTACCCAGATCACTTTGTTGAATAATTTTGAGGCCTGATCAATGCACGTGTTATTATCCTCCAAATCAGCATCATCCATATTTGAATTATAATCTGATCTGTGTTTACTTATCAGTGAGACCACTGTAACAACTTCCAAAGAGTGTTTGTTTACGTGAAATTAGTGTTTATCATATCTAATTGGTCAGTGATTAATCACCTACACATCAAATCTTTGTATTTTTTTAATCTGAAGAAACATGGAGGAAAAAGTGCCACAAGGGTTACTGTGGAACACTAGATGCGTAACTGGCTTGACTGGGGCACATACTACAATCAGTGTGCTTCCTCTGTTAGAAGGAAAGGTTGCCCAACAGATCCATTCAACCTTCAGTTATTTATTAATCATGAATGTGTTGTACAGTAAGCATGTGTTCTCTGAAATGTAAAGAGATAATGACAGAATAATGAATACAAGGAATACATGGTAGCCATTAAATAGTTAACAGTAATACAGCTCTGCCGCTAGATGTCAGTATCTACTTCTAAAAAGGCCACTAAAGCACAACTCCCTCAAAGAAACGGAAATACACCTTGCTGTCTAGTAATTGGTAACCGCCATTTTAGACATAAACAGGCCACATGAAAGTATACCAATAAAGTGCCAATAAGTGGCATAAAGCTCTGTAATATACACAAAGGAACATAATAATAAGGCTGTAATAACCTAATACCTTGACAAGGTTACATACAGAGATAATACGGAACAGCTGTATAGGAATTAGTGGAGTGCTCACATATGGAATATATACCAGAGGAGGCAGAAATGCAGACAATACAGGTAATATATCAGAATAAACAAACCAAGGGCGGGAATATGCATACTGCGAGTGGCATTTCTGCAAAACTTTAAGTACAAAACTCTAAATGGATAACACTTCTTGTAATGTCATAACCTTTAATTGTGCATTCATTGGAGTCGAACACACCCCACCTTTTAAGTTTATCGTTAGAACGTTTAGTTTAGTCAGTAATATATTAGATAATGATATGTAAAATGACTCAACGGGGAGCCTAACGTTTAATCCACTAGCAAGAAATACATTATAAACTGGGTGGTGCGAATGCTGATTGGCTGAAGCCGTGGTATACCGTGGGTATGACAAAACATTTTTACTGCTCTAATTATGTTGGTAACCAGTTTATAATAACAATAGGAAACCTCAAGGGGTTTGTTATACTGTATATGGCCAATATACCATGGCTAAGGGTTATATTGGCCATATACCACACCCCTCAGGTGATATTGCTCATTTATACAATTTTCTAAACTGTTCTTTTTGAAGTGCTAATCATTTATTTGTATCATATGTAAGTTTGGGGAATGTGGTAAAAATGTCAGTCGTACAGTTGTGGTATCCTCTATACAGAGCATATGTAGATTAAATTGTCAGATATAGGGGTAGAATGTATTGTAAAGCAGTAGACTACAGTAAAAAGGTATTGTTATATCCTTCCTGTTTGGCCCAGACCTGCTGTTTTCAACTCTCTAGAGACAGCAGGAGCGGTAGAGATACTCTTAATGATCGGCTATGAAAAGCCAGTTGACATTTACTCCTGAGGTGCTGACTTGCTGCACCCTCGACAACTACAGTGATTATTATTATTTGACCATGCTGGTCATTTATGAACATTTGAACATCTTGGCCATGTTCTGTTATAATCTCCACCTGGCACAACCCAAAGAGGACTGGCCACCCCTCATAGCCTAGTTCCTCTCTAGGTTTCTTCCTAGGTTTTGGCCATTTCTAGGGAGTTTTTCCTAGCCACCGTGCTTCTACACCTGCATTGCTTGCTGTTTGGGGTTTTAGGCTGGGTATCTGTACAGCACTTTGAGATATCAGCTGATGTACGAAGGGCTATATAAATACATTTGATTTGATTTGTAAAGCAGTAGACTACAGTAAAAAGGTATTGTAAAGCAGTAGACTATTGTAAAAAGATATTGTTGCAGCATGGTGTAGAGTTAATTCGGAAAGTATTCAGACCCCTTGACTTCTTCCACATTTTGTTACATTACAGCTATATTTCTAAAATGTATTATATTATTAGTTTTTTTCTTCATCACTCTACACACAATACCCCATAATGACAAAGCAAAAACAGGTGTGTAGCATTTTTTGTAAATGATTAAATCCCCCAGCCCCCTGAAATATCACGTTCACATAAGTATTCAGACCATTTACTCAGTACTTTGTTGATCCATTTTTGGAAGCAATTACAGCCTCGAGTCCTCTTGGGTATTGTCACGCCCTGGTCTAAGTGTTTTCTTCATGTATTGGGTCAGGCCAGGGTGTGGCATAGAGTTTTTGTATTGTGGTGTGTTTTGTCTTGGGATTTTGGTATGTGTGTATAGTGGGATTGTAGCTTAGTGGGGTGTTCTAGGAGAGTCTATGGCTGTCTGAAGTGGTTCTCAATCAGAGGCAGGTGTTTACCGTTGTCTCTGATTGGGAACCATATTTAGGCAGCCATATTCTTTGGTTGTATTGTGGGTGATTGTCCTGTGTGTCTTGATGTCCTTGTTAGAGGTTAGTAGACACTTGTATAGGCTGTTTTCGGTTTTCGTTTCGTTTATTGTTTTGTAGTGTTAGTGTTTTGTCGTGTGTTACGTTTGTTTATTAAAGATGAATAGAAATAGACACGCTGCAGTTTGGTCCGACTCTCCTTCACCATTAGAAAGCCGTTACAGAATCACCCACCACAGGACCAAGCAGCGTGTCAACAGGCAGGAGCCACAGGAGAAGCAACAGAGGCAGCAGCAGCAGGAGCAGCAGCAGCTACAGTGGGAGAGATTGCACCACCTGGAGAAATGGACATGGGAGGAGGAACTGGACGGTAAAGGACCCTGGGATCAGCCTGGAGATTATTGTCGCCCCAAAGCCGAGCTGGAGGCAGCAAAAGCAGAGAGGCGGCATTATGAGGAGCTAGCACGGCAGAGCGGATGGAAGCCTGAGAGTCAGCCCCAAAAATTTCTTGGGGGGGGCTCACAGGGAGTAGGGCTACGCTAGGTAGGAGACCTACGCTAACTTCCTGTGGTTACCGGGGGGCTAGAGAGACCGGGCAGGCACCTTGTTATGCAGTGGTGCGCACGGTGTCCCCAGTGCGGGTGCATAGCCCGGTGCGGTATATTCCAGCTCCTCGTATCGGCCGGGCTAGAGTGGGCATCGAGCCAGGTAAGGTTGGGCAGGCTCGGTGCTCAAGAGCTCCAGTGTGCCTGCACGGTCCGGTCTATCCAGTACCACCTCCACACCCCAGCCCTCCGGTAGCAGCTCCCCGCACCAGGCTTCCTGTGCGTGTCCTCGGTTCATTACCACCAGTGCCAGCACCACGCATCAGGCCTACAGTGTGTCCCGCCTGTCCGGCGCCGCTGCCGGAGCGTCCCGCCTGTCCGGCGCCGCTGCCGGAGTGTCCCGCCTGTCCGGCGCCGCTGCCGGAGCCTCCCGCCTGTCCGGCGCCGCTGCCGGAGCCTCCCGCCTGTCCGGCGCCGCTGCCGGAGCCTCCCGCCTGTCCGGCGCCGCTGCCGGAGCCTCCCGCCTGTCCGGCGCCGCTGCCGGAGCCTCCCGCCTGTCCGGCGCCGATGCCGGAGCGTCCCGCCTGTCCGGCGCCGCTGCCGGAGCGTCCCGCCTGTCCGGCGCCGCTGCCGGAGCTTCCCGCCTGTCCGGCGCTGTCAGAGCTACCGCCCCTCATGCCAGAGGCGCCAGAGCCCCTCATTCCAGAGGCACCAGTACTCCTCTGTTCAGCGCAGCCAGAGCTGTCAGCCTGCATGAAGCATCCAGAGCTGTCAGTCTGCCCAGCGCCGTCTGAGCTACCCGTCTGCCCAGCGCCGTCTGAGCTACCCGTCTGCCCAGCGCCGTCTGAGCTACCCGTCTGCCCAGCGCCGTCTGAGCTACCTGTCTGCCCAGCGCCGTCTGAGCCACCCGTCTGCCCAGCACCGCCAGTGCCGCCAGTCTGCCCAGCGCCGCCTGAGCTGCCAGTCTGCCCAGCACCGCCAGTCTGCCCAGCGTCGCCAGTCTTCCCAGCGCCGCCAGTGCTCCCAGTCTGCCCAGCGCCGCCAGTCTGCCCAGCGCCGCCAGTCTGCCCAGCGCCGCCAGTCTGCCCAGCGCCGCCAGTCTGCCCAGCGTCGCCAGTCTGCCCAGCGCCGCCAGTCTGCCCAGCGCCACCAGTGCCGCCAGTCTGCCAGGATCTGCCAGTCTGCCAGGATCAGTTAGATCCGCCATTCAGCCAGGATCCGCCAGTGTGCCAGAATCCGCCAGTCAGCAAGGATCCGCCAGTCTGCCAGGATCCGCCAGAAGTGCCAGTCAGCCAGGATCTGCCAGATCCGCTAGTCAGCCAGGATCCGCCAGTCAGCCAGGATCTGCCAGATCCGCTAGTCAGCCAGGATCCGCCAGTCAGCCAGGATCTGCCAGATCCGCTAGTCAGCCAGGATCCGCCAGTCAGCCAGGATCCGCCAGTCAGCCAGGATCTGCCAGACCGGCTAGTCAGCCAGGATCTGCCAGTCAGCCAGGATCTGCCAGATCCGCTAGTCAGCCAGGATCAGCCAGGATCTGCCAGATCCGCTTGTCAGCCAGGATCTGCCAGTCAGCCAGGATCTGCCAGTCAGCCAGGATCTGCCAGGATCCGCCAGTCAGCCAGGATCTGCCAGGATCTGCCGGAACCACCAGCCAGCCAGGATCTGGTAGATCCATCTACCTGCCTGAGCTTTCTCTCACTCCTGAGCTTTCTCTCACTCCTGAGCTTTCTCTCACTCCTGAGCTTTCTTTCACTCTCGAGCTTTCTCTCACTCCCGAGCTTTCTCTCACTCCCGAGCTTTCTCTCAATCCCGAGCTTCCCCTCAGTCCCGAGCTCCTTCAGTCCCGAGCTGTCCTTCAGTCCCGATCTGCTCCTCAGTCCAGTGGGGTTCTGGGTGAGGACTACTAGGCCATGGTCGGCGGCGAGGGTGGACTATCCAGGGACGCGAGGAAGAGGGACTAAGACAGTAATTGAGTGGGGTCCACGTCCCGCGCCGGAACCGCCACCATGGACAGACGCCCACCCGGACCCTCCCTATTTGTTTTGAGGTGCGTTCGGGAGTCCGCACCTTAGGGGGGGGTTCTGTCACGCCCTGGTCTAAGTGTTTTCTTCATGTATTGGGTCAGGCCAGGGTGTGGCATAGAGTTTTTGTATTGTGGTGTGTTTTGTCTTGGGGTTTTGGTATGTGTGTATAGTGGGATTGTAGCTTAGTGGGGTGTTCTAGGAGAGTCTATGGCTGTCTGAAGTGGTTCTCAATCAGAGGCAGGTGTTTACCGTTGTCTCTGATTGGGAACCATATTTAGGCAGCCATATTCTTTGGTTGTATTGTGGGTGATTGTCCTGTGTGTCTTGATGTCCTTGTTAGAGGTTAGTAGACACTTGTATAGGCTGTTTTCGGTTTTCGTTTCGTTTATTGTTTTGTAGTGTTAGTGTTTTGTCGTGTGTTACGTTTGTTTATTAAAGATGAATAGAAATAGACACGCTGCAGTTTGGTCCGACTCTCCTTCACCATTAGAAAGCCGTTACAGATATGACGCTACAAGCTTGGCACAGCTGTATTTGGGGAGTTTATCTCATTCTTCTCCGCAAATCCTCTCAAGCTCTGTCAGGTTGAATGGGGAGCGTTGATGCACAGCTATTTTCAGGTCTCTCCAGAGATGTTCGATCGGGTTCAAGTCCGGGCTCAGGCTGGGCCACTCAAGGACATTGAGACTTGTCCAGAAGCCAATCTTGCATTGTCTTGGTGGTGTGCTTAGGGTCATTGTCCTGTTGGAAGGTGAACCTTCACACCAGTCTGAGGTCCTGAGTGCTCTGGAGCAGGTTTTCATCAACGATCTCTAAGTACTTTGCTCCGTTCATCTTTCCCTCGATCCGGACCAGTCTCCCAGTACCTGCTGCTGAAAAACATCCCCACAGCATGATGCTGCCACTACCATGCTTCACTGTATGGATGGTGCCAGGTTTCTTCCAGACATGACGCTTGGCATTCAGGTCAAAGAGATCAATCTTGGTTTCATCAGACCAGAGAGTCTTGTTTCTCATGGTCTGAGAGTCTTATAGGTTCCTTTTGGCAGACTCCAAGTGGGCTGTCTGTTAGGCGGAGCGGCACAGGGGAACCCAAGAGCAGACTCAGACGAGGAAACAGGGATGAAAGGTATTTATTGTGACACAGGGAGATATGGAGTGCAGATCCGGGGAAGCTCAGACGAGTTGTAAGAAACTAGATATGGAGGCTGAGGTTGGAACAGGGTAAACAGGTCAGGAGGGGAATTCAATTGAGTGGTGGTGTGGTGAATCCAGAACAGGGTAGCAGGGTGGTGAGATGTGGAACAGGAGACAGGATCCAGAGTCAGAGCGGCAAAACTGCAGTGAGAGGATAAACAGCATCAGGCAGGGAAACAGACACAGCAGGGTAACAGGATCTTGAATAATCATTCATCGCTAGAATCATAAACTGACTGAGCAGAGATTACATTCTGGCCTAGTGGGAGTGGCAGGACTGAGTATTTGTAGAGGTCTTGATTATGGAATGGGTTGCAGCTGGTGGGGATCTGCTCTGACTCCAGCACACCTGTCTCCAACCACACAATCACACACAGAGAGGGAGAGGGAGAGAGAGAGTGTACTGGGGGAGTGGCTGACGGACTCTTGGCTTCCCATCCTATCCTAACCACCTCTCGCCGGCTTTGTATTCATGTTACCTGATGAAATTGCTGTACAATATGATCTTGATGCCATCTAATGCACATTTACATTACATTTAAGTCATTTAGCAGACGCTCTTATCCAGAGCGACTTACAAATTGGTGCATTCACCTTATGACATCCAGTGGAACAGTAGTGCATCTAAATCTTTTAAGGGGGGTGAGAGGGATTACTTTATCCTATGTATTCCTTAAAGAGGTGGGGTTTCAGGTGTCTCCGGAAGGTGGTGATTGACTCCGCTGTCCTGGCGTCGTGAGGGAGTTTGTTCCACCATTGGGGGGCCAGAGCAGCGAACAGTTTTGACTGGGCTGAGCGGGAACTGTACTTCCTCAGTGGTAGGGAGGCGAGCAGGCCAGAGGTGGATGAACGCAGTGCCCTTGTTTGGGTGTAGGGCCTGATCAGAGCCTGGAGGTACTGAGGTGCCGTTCCCCTCACAGCTCCGTAGGCAAGCACCATGGTCTTGTAGCGGATGCGAGCTTCAACTGGAAGCCAGTGGAGAGAGCGGAGGAGCGGGGTGACGTGAGAGAACTTGGGAAGGTTGAACACCAGACGGGCTGCGGCATTCTGGATGAGTTGTAGGGGTTTAATGGCACAGGCAGGGAGCCCAGCCAACAGCGAGTTGCAGTAATCCAGACGGGAGATGACAAGTGCCTGGATTAGGACCTGCGCCGCTTCCTGTGTGAGCCAGGGTCGTACTCTGCGGATGTTGTAGAGCATGAACCTACAGGAACGGGCCACCGCCTTGATGTTAGTTGAGAACGACAGGGTGTTGTCCAGGATCACGCCAAGGTTCTTAGCGCTCTGGGAGGAGGACACAATGGAGTTGTCAACCGTGATGGCGAGATCATGGAACGGGCAGTCCTTCCCCGGGAGGGAGAGCAGCTCCGTCTTGCCGAGGTTCAGCTTGAGGTGGTGATCCGTCATCCACACTGATATGTCTGCCAGACATGCAGAGATGCGATTCGCCACCTGGTCATCAGAAGGGGGAAAGGAGAAGATTAATTGTGTGTCGTCTGCATAGCAATGATAGGAGAGACCATGTGAGGTTATGACAGAGCCAAGTGACTTGGTGTATAGTGAGAATAGGAGAGGGCCTAGAACAGAGGCCTGGGGGACACCAGTGGTGAGAGCACGTGGTGTGGAGACGGATTCTCGCCACGCCACCTGGTAGGAGCGACCTGTCAGGTAGGACGCAATCCAAGCGTGGGCCGCGCCGGAGATGCCCAACTCGGAGAGGGTGGAGAGGAGGATCTGATGGTTCACAGTATCGAAGGCAGCCGATAGGTCTAGAAGGATGAGAGCAGAGGAGAGAGAGTTAGCTTTAGCAGTGCGGAGCGCCTCCGTGATACAGAGAAGTGCAGTCTCAGTTGAATGACTAGTCTTGAAACCTGACTGATTTGGATCAAGAAATTCATTCTGAGAGAGATAGCGGGAGAGCTGGCCAAGGACGGCACGTTCAAGAGTTTTGGAGAAAAAAGAAAGAAGGGATACTGGTCTGTAGTTGTTGACATCGGAGGGATCGAGTGTAGGTTTTTTCAGAAGGGGTGCAACTCTCGCTCTCTTGAAGACGGAAGGGACGTAGCCAGCGGTCAGGGATGAGTTGATGAGCGAGGTGAGGTAAGGGAGAAGGTCTCCGGAAATGGTCTGGAGAAGAGAGGAGGGGATAGGGTCAAGCGGGCAGGTTGTTGGGCGGCCGGCCGTCACAAGACGCGAGATTTCATCTGGAGAGAGAGGGGAGAAAGAGGTCAGAGCACAGGGTAGGGCAGTGTGAGCAGAACCAGCGGTGTCGTTTGACTTAGCAAACGAGGATCGGATGTCGTCGACCTTTTTTTCAAAATGGTTGACGAAGTCATCTGCAGAGAGGGAGGAGGGGGGAGGATTCAGGAGGGAGGAGAAGGTTGCAAAGAGCTTCCTAGGGTTAGAGGCAGATGCTTGGAATTTAGAGTGGTAGAAAGTGGCTTTAGCAGCAGAGAGAGAAGAGGAAAATGTAGAGAGGAGGGAGTGAAAGGATGTCAGGTCCCGCAGGGAGGCGAGTTTTCCTCCATTTCCGCTCGGCTGCCCGGAGCCCTGTTCTGTGAGCTCGCAATGAGTCGTCGAGCCACGGAGCGGGAGGGGAGGACCGAGCCGGCCTGGAGGATAGGGGACATAGAGAGTCAAAGGATGCAGAAAGGGAGGAGAGGAGGCAGAATCAGGAGATAGGTTGGAGAAGGTTTGAGCAGAGGGAAGAGATGATAGGATGGAAGAGGAGAGAGTAGCGGGGGGAGAGAGAGCGAAGGTTGGGACGGCGCGATACCATCCGAGTAGGGGCAGTGTGGGAAGTGTTGGATGAGAGCGAGAGGGAAAAGGATACAAGGTAGTGGTCGGAGACTTGGAGGGGAGTTGCAATGAGGTTAGTGGAAGAACAGCATCTAGTAAAGATGAGGTCGAGCGTATTTCCTGCCTTGTGAGTAGGGGGAAGGTGAGAGGGTGAGGTCAAAAGAGGAGAGGAGTGGAAAGAAGGAGGCAGAGAGGAATGAGTCAAAGGTAGACGTGGGGAGGTTAAAGTCGCCCAGAACTGTGAGAGGTGAGCCGTCCTCAGGAAAGGAGTTTATCAAGGCATCAAGCTCATTGATGAACTCTCCGAGGGAACCTGGAGGGCGATAAATGATAAGGATGTTAAGCTTGAAAGGGTTGGTAACTGTGACAGCATGGAATTCAAAGGAGGCGATAGACAGATGGGTAAGGGGAGAAAGAGAGAATGACCACTTGGGAGAGATGAGGATCCCGGTGCCACCACCCCGCTGACCAGAAGCTCTCGGGGTGTGCGAGAACACGTGGGCAGACGAAGAGAGAGCAGTAGGAGTAGCAGTGTTGTCTGTGGTGTTCCATGTTTCCGTCAGTGCCAAGAAATCGAGGGACTGGAGGGAGGCATAGGCTGAGATGAACTCTGCCTTGTTGGCCGCAGATCGGCAGTTCCAGAGGCTACCGGAGACCTGGAACTCCACGTGGGTCGTGCGCGCTGGGACCACCAGATTAGGGTGGCCGCGGCCACGCGGTGTGGAGCGTTTGTATGGTCTGTGCAGAGAGGAGAGAACAGGGATAGACAGACACATAGTTGACAGGCTACACAAGAGGCTACGCTAATGCAAAGGAGATTGGAATGACAAGTGGACTACACGTCTCGAGTGTTCAGAAAGTTAAGCTTACGTAGCAAGAATCTTATTGACTAAAATGATTAAAATGATACAGTACTGCTGAAGTAGGCTAGCTGGCAGAGGCTGCGTTGTTGACTATGTAGGCTAGCTGGCAGTGGCTGCGTTGTTGACACTACACTAATCAAGTCGTTCCGTTGAGTGTAATAGTTTATACTGTGCTGCTATTCGGGGCTAGCTGGCTAGCTAGCAGTGTTGATTACGTTACGTTGCGTTAAAAGAACGACAATAGCTGGCTAGCTAACCTAGGAAATCGCTCTAGACTACACAATTATCTTTGATACAAAGACGGCTATGTAGCTAGCTATGTAGCTAGCTACAATCAAACAAATCAAGCCGTTGTACTGTAATGAAATGAAATGAAAAATGTGATACTACCTGTGGAGCGAAGCGAAATGCGACCGGATTGTTGAGTGCGGAAGTTCTGTTCGGTAGACGTTGGCTAGCTGTTGGCTAGCTAGCAGTGTCTCCTACGTTAAGGACGACAAATAGCTGGCTAGCTAACCTCGGTAAATTAAGATAATCACTCTAAAACTACACACTCTAAACTACACAATTATCTTGGATACGAAGACAGCAAAGACAACTATGTAGCTAGCTAACACTACACTAATCAAGTCATTCAGTTGAGTGTAATAGTTGTGCTGCTAATCGGTAGACGGTGGACTAGCTAACGGTGGACGTTAGCTAGCTGGCTAGCTGCAGGGCAGTGTAGACTGCGTTAGGACGACGAAATACGATAATTACGCAATTATCTATGATACAAAGACGGCTATGTAGCTAGCTAAGAAGAAATTGCTAAGATTAGACAAATCAAACCGTTGTACTATAATGAAATGTAATACTATCTGCGGACCGAGTGCAGATGCGACCGCTCGCTCCAACCCGGAAGAGATCACATTCCAATGTTATCAAATCAAAATCAAATCAAACTTTATTTGCCACATGCGCCGAATACAACAAGTGTAGACCTTACCATGAAACGCTTACTTACAAGCCCATAACCAACAGTGAAGTTCAAGAAGAAGAAAATATTTACCAAGTAGACTAAAATAAAAAGTAATAATAAGAAGTAACACAATAAGAATAACATTAACGAGACTATATACAGGGGGCACCGGTACCGAGTCAGTGTACAGGGGTAAAGGCTAGTTGAGGTAATCTGTACATGTAGGTGGGGGTGAAGTGACTATGCACAAGTAACAAACAAACAGCAAGTAGCAGCAGTGTACAAGAGTGGGTGAGGGGGGGGTCAATGTAAATTGTCCGATTTTTATGAATTGTTCAGCAGTCTAATGGCTTGAGGGTAGAAGCTGTTTAGGAGCCTTTTGGTCCTAGACTTGGCGCTCCGGTACCGCTTTCCGTGCGGTAGCAGAGAAAATAGTGTATAACTTGGGTGACTGGAGTCTCTGACCATTTTATGGGCTTCCCTCTGACACCGCCTATTATAAATCAACACTGCAGAGCTCTCCCTGTCCTCTGCCGTGTCCTGATTGTATTACTGCTGTTTATCTCTGGAAATGTGCATGTACACCCTGACCCATCTACTGTTGCTAGCCCCAATTGATTTGTGCTCTGAAATCTGTTTCACTGATTTCTGCTCTCGTAAAAGTCTGGATTTTCTGCACTTTAACACTAGAAGCTTTTTACCTAAAATGTATCAAATGAAAGCTCCAATCCAGATGTGTTCAAAGAACCCCCTCTATATCGTTCTACCTATAACCCTCTATGAAGGTTTCCTTCTAGAACCCTCTATAAAGGGTTCTAGCAAGAACCATTTTATCATCTAAAGGTTCTTCCTGGAACCGTCTATGAAGCATTCTACCGAGAACCCTTTCATCTTTGGGGGGTTCTTCCTAGAACGGGTAGAACCCACCAGCTATATTAGCCTTTAAAATGTAATTATTTACATTACACATATCATATGGCCTTTCTTTGAGGGCCTAGTTATACCCTACCCTAATACCCTAACACAGTGGGCAAGTCACATTATGCTGGCTTGCAAAGTGATATGCAATTCCCATTGGAATCCAGTCAGAGTTAGGATATCCAACAAGTGGAATTGTTAATCACCCGCAAACTGCATTCAGAATAGGCATTTTGAATACTGAGACTACCTCAATAATCTAAACTGGAATGCGGTGGAAATTCTACTTTTAATTGATAATGAGGAGAGGCAAAGTCAATAAACAATCAAGGCATTAATTTTATTAAAAGCTTATTGCAATAAGGAAGCTGGTCACACAACGCACACACAGTGAATGAAGTGAGAGCCCGCACACAAAGAGTACGGAAGACTTATATAGTCAAGCTATCTGATGCAAGCATCTGCAAAACACGTGATCTTATGTTTATGTATGTGTTTGTATGTGTGTGTGTGTGGGGAGAGACGAAACTGGGTTACGGGGTACAGGCTATAATGAAAAGGTTGTCTCATTCAGGCGCAACTGAGTGAGGATGACAGGTGCCAATGTGACAGGAAGTCACTCCAGACATACTTCCTCTAACAGTAGCTCAATGGTTCCCCCAAGTTGGGCATGCAAGCGCCTTTGACTGTCGGCCCAGATGATGTACATCCTACTCCTACACACACCTACACACACACACCTACACACCTACACACACACACACACACACACGTGAACCTTTCGGCCAGAAACAGGCTCCAAACAGGACAACAGCTTTATCATTGGTGTGCAGGATATAACACCTCGCTCTGTCTCCAGTTAAGCTAAGAGGAACCAGTTAATTTCTGTCAGGTCTTGGCTGAGCTGCCAGGCATCATGGGGTCATACTACCCACAAAGAACAGTTAGAACAGGCCTCTACTAATACATACACACTTTTCTATCTTACATGATTTAATATCTTTAACAATCTCAAGCCCAATGTACATGCAAAACACAGATTACAGTGAAACAAACAATTCTTGTAATATCCCTGCAATAGAGCATTATAGGATATAATATATATGGCTTTATGTATACTGAACAAAAATATAAATGCAACATGTAAAGTGATGTTTCATGAGCTGAAATAAAAGAAATCCCAGAATTTTTCCATACGCACAAAATAATTATTTTTCTCAAATTATCTCAAATTTGTTTACATCCCTGTTAGTGAACATTTTTAATTTGCCAAGATAGTCCATCCACCAGACAGGTGTGGCATATCAGAAGCTGATTAAACAGCATGATCATTACACAGGTGCACCTTGTGCTGGGTACAACACAATACCACAGATGTCTCAAGTTTTGAGGGAATGTGCAAATGGCATGCTTACTGCAGGAATGTCCACCGGAGCTGTTGCAGGAAAATTGAATGCTAATTTCTCTACCATAAGCCGCGTTCTTTTAGAGAATTTAGCAGTATGTCCAACCAGCTTCTCAAGCGCAGACCACGTGTAACCACGCCAGACCAGGACCTCCTCATCTGGCTTTTCACCTGTGGGATCATCTGAGACCAGTCACCCGGACACCTGATGAAACTGAGGAGTATTTATGTCTATAATAAAGCAATTTTGTGGGGAAAAGCTCATTTTGATTGGCTGGGCCTGGCTCCCAAGTGGGTGGCCCATGCCCTCCCAGGCGCACCCATGGCTGTTCCCCGTCATGTGAAATCTAGATTAGGGGCCATGTTATTGAACCCCTGACTGAGACTGGTTGCCAGTCGATGACAAATGACAGGAAGAAATGACAGGAAGAACTAGACGCAGCACCTGATCAAGCATCTCTTGATTCTGCCTCTTTCCTCTCTCCTCATCCTTTAACTCTTTCTCTCCTCTCCCTCCAGACAGAATTCTGCATCTAGTGACTTCGGATTGGCCAACAATCTGCCCACTCATCCCATCCCCTCCTCCATCTCCTTACATCATCTACAGCTACTGTTATTGTCATGTTGTCAATATCTGCTAATAAAGTTTGCTAGCCATATCATACCGGGCATATAATATGTGAGATACACAGATTAACTAAAAACACTAGCACTGCAAACACTCAGAACAAAGAGAGCAGCAGTGCCTGGACTTCGCAGTCTCCCTCTTCAAGTCCCCCTTCCGAGACTGCCTGTTGAGAACAAGTGACAGGCAGAACTTCCCAACCACACAGCACCCACCTCTTTATTCCACATACCAGAATTAAGTATTTCAGTCTGATTGCCATGTGAGTGCACAAAAAATCATCTGTAAAAATAAATTAATGACAGAACTGTACTAAAAAACGATCAAAGTGTATGTACTCATCTTAAATATTGATCAGTTGGTTTTCACAGCTGTTTCACAAGGTGTTCATTGTTGTAAATTGTAAGGTATCCTTTGATGATATTTATTTGTTCCACGTTATTAATTGTTGTATCCGAGGACCAACAATAGATACAAAAATATTCAACCACAAGGGTGTACCAATGAGCTATGCGAGATAGAAAAAATGAGGACTACTGAAATGATATTATTTAAGTGTAGACAAGGGAAGAGCAGGTTAAAATAAAAACATCAAAGCCAGACAAACCAGTGTATGAATCAAACTGATTTATGAATGGAGTGGAAATTAGCTGACTTCGTGATCTGTACTTTAATGTGTCAAGCAGATTACATGTTTTGTTTTTTTTGCCATTTCCGAAATTTAGCCACGTTTAAGAAATTAGTTTAATGTTGCAATGTTAACAAGGGACAAAAAAGTAGTGAGAATTATCGTTTTTAATTGTATTAGCTAAACAAAACAAAATTATAATGCTAATTATTACACGCAGAAATCCGAAATAACTTCCTCGTTCGCCACTAGTCTCTGTCTGTCGCCCGCTCTGTGTGGGTAGCCATAGCAACTGCTCGGCTTGGCTGCTCTTCTGTTGCCTGCTCTGCGCACAAGGCTGATAATAACCACATTACCAGATGTTGGCGTTCAAGGCAGCCCTGCATACCCGGAGTCGGATGATCTCAATTCCTCTCCCGAAGGCTTCGAAATTGGCATCTGAAGTAAAGTAGTGACTGCGGTCGACGGAAGGGTGAGAGGGGGAATTAGCATTTCTTTAATAGATTTTTATTAAGTAAACTATTATTATTTTTTAATGAAACGCTTCACACATAACTCCCCCCACCCGGGACTCTCGATCCTGTACCGTCCTGACCAGAACTTGACTCTAAATTAGAACATGACTCCCATTCCTACTTTCCAGGGGAGTTCTGTTCCTATGTCAACCTCTAGTGTGTGTGTGTGTGTATACAGTTAGTTGTACATTGGTCTTCATAGTTCAACGCTATATGCACCAATTTGTCACATTTGTGTATTTTCATCATAATGGAAAGTGGTACACCACTTTTCCATTTATTTTTTATTTATTTTATTTTAGATTTTTTTTCTCATTTCACTTTACCAGTTTGGACTATTTTGTGTATGTCCATTACATGAAATCCAAATAAAAATCCATTTAAATTACAGGTTGTAATGCAACAAAATAGGTCAAATGTATTTCCCCCCCCCCCCCCCCCCTTTGCTATGAAGCTCCTAAATAAGATCTGGTGCAACCAATTACCTTCAGAAGTCACATAATTAGTTCAATAAAGTCCACCTGTGTGCAATCTAAGTGTCACATGATCTGTCACATGATCTCAGTACCTGTTCTGAAAGGCCCCAGAGTCTGCAACACCCCTAAGCAAGGGACACCATGAAGACCAAGGAGCTCTCCAAACAAGTCAAGAACAAAGTTGTGGAGAAGTACAGATCCGGGTTGGGTTATAAAAAAATATCCAAAACTTTGAACATCCCACAGAGCACCATTAAATCCATTATTACATTTTTTTAAAGAATATGGCACCACAACAAACCTGCTGCACACCAAAACTCACGGACCAGTCAAGGAGGGCATTAATCAGAGAGGCAACAAAGAGACCAGAGATAATCCTGAAGGAGCTGCAAAGCTCCACAGCGGAGATGTCAAGATCGTCATCAGGGTGGAAATGACCAGACCAAGGTGCAGCGTGGTGAACGTACATTGTCCTTTATTAAGAACAAAAACAAGAAACAACTAAATGAATGTGAAGTTTACTAGGGCTATACAGGCCACTAACAAAGTCAACTACCCACAACTAAGGTGGAAAAACAGGCTGCCTAAGTATGATTCCCAATCAGAGACAACGATAGACAGCTGCCTCTGATTGGGAACCACACTTGGCCAACCACACAGAAATACAAAACATAGAATGCCCACCCCACATCACACCCTGACCTAACCAAATAGAGAGAAAAAAACTTATCTCTAAGGTCAGGGCGTGACAGGAGATTGGAGTATCTATCCATAGGACCACTTTATGCCGTACACTCCACAGAGCTGGGCTTTATGGAAGAGTAGCCAGAAAAAAATCCATTGCTTAAAGAAAGAATTAAGCAAACATGTTGCTGTACAGTTGTTTCCAAAAGTTTTGAGAATGACTCAAATATTAATTTTCACAAAGTCTGCTGCCTCAGTTTGAATGGTGGCAATTTGCATATACTCCAGAATGTTATGAAGAGTGATCAGATGAATTGCAATTAATTGCAAAGTCCCTCTTTTCCATGCAAATGGACTGAATCCCCGAAAAACATTTCCACCTTATTTTAGCCCTGCCACAAAAGGACCAGCTGACATCATGTCAGTGATTCTCTCGTTAACAGAGGTGTGAGTGTTGACAAGGACAAGGCTGGAGATCACTCTGTCATGCTGATTGAGATTGAATAACATACTGGAAGCTTCAAAAGGAGGGTGGTGCTTGGATTCATTGTTCTTCCTCTGTCGACCATTGTTACCTGCAAAGAAACATGTACCGTCATCATTGCTTTGCTCAAAAAGGGCTTCACAGGCAAGGATATTGCTGCCAGTAAGATTGCACCTAAATCAACCATTTATCAGATGATCAAGAACTTCAAGGAGAGCAGTTCAATTGTTGTGAAGAAGGCTTCAGGGTGCCCAAGAAAGTCCAGCAAGTGCCAGGACTGTCTCCTAAAGTTGGTTCAGCTGCAGGATCGGGGCCCCACCAATACAGAGCTTGCCCAGGAATGGCAGCAGGCAGGTGTGAGTGCATCTGCCTGCACAGTGAGGCAAAGACTTTTGGAGGATGGCCTGGTGTCAAGAAGGGCAGCAAAGAAGCCTCACACCAAATACTTATTTTCCACCATAATTTGCAAATAAATTCATTAAAAATCCTACAATGTGATTTTCTGGATTTTTTTTCTTTCATTTTGTCTGTCATAGTTGAAGTGTACCTATGATGAAAATTACAGGCCTCTCATCTTTTTAAGTGGGAGAACTTGCACAATTGGTGGCTGACTAAATACTTTTTTGCCCCACTGTATAGCTCATTTGGGAACATTCTGAGGCAGTGGTTTCAGTTACATTTTTTTCTCTTCAATGGCTTTGGTGCTATTTTCCAAATTCTTAGTACAAAACTCAAGAACTGGTAACACTTGTAACACAGCAATTCTTATTTTCAAAACCTTTTATTTTGCATTCATTTTGTTTGGAGACATATTTCACCACAGAACCATTGATCCAAAATATACTGTTATATGCTGTTTACTGTGAAGTACCATGAGAACATCGATTTAATCACCAAAACACAACATAATGATATTTTCTCAATTTAGTTTCTTTAACAACCAGTTAATACAATAGCAAAAAAATGCAAGATACATTGATCAAAAATACATTCTGCCAGAGTGAAGTGGTGCAGTGAACAAGCGACTGAATGTTTGTTGTTGTACTCAGTGAATTGAAAATGTGGTTACAGTTTTGAAACATTGCACCAAAGTGATTGAAAGAAAATGTAAATTGCCTGCTTGTGAGCATTCAACAGTTGATGAGCATCACATTGTGATCAAACTGGTTGGGTAGGTTATTCCTCATGGTACAATGCCTCTCCCCTTTTGACCCATATTTTGTGTGTACATTTTGCATAATAACTTATTTACATAAGTATTCAGACCCTTTGCTATGAGATTCGAAAGGAGAACCTTCCAGAAGGACAACCATCTCTGCAGCACTCCACCAATTAGGCCTTTATGTTAGAGTGGCCATGCGGAAGCCACTCCTCAGTAAAAGGCACATGACAGCCCACTTGGAGTTTGCCAAAAGGCACCAAAGGACTCTCAGACCATGAGAAACAAGATTCTCTGGTCTGATGATACCAATATTGAACTCTTTGGCCTGAATGCCAAGTGTAACGTCTGGAGGAAACCTGGCACCATCCGTAAGGTGAAGAAGCATGGTGGTGGCAGCGTCATGCTGTGGGGATGTTTGTCAGCAGCAGGGAAAGGGAGACTAGTCAGGATCGAGGGAAAGATGAACAGAGCAAAGTAGAGACAGATCCATGCTGAAAACCTGCTCCAGAGAGCTCAGACTGGGGCAAAGGTTCATGTTCCAACAGGACAACGACCCTAAGCACACAGCCAAGACAATGCTGGCGTGACTTTGGGACAAGTCTCTGAATGTCCTTTAGTGGCCCAGCCAGAGCCTGGACTTGAACCCGATCGAACATCTCTGGAGAGACCTGAAAATAGCTGTGCAGTGATGCTCCCCATCCAACCTGACAGAGTTTGAGAGGCTCTGCAGAGAAGAATGGGAGAAACTAACAAAATACAGGTGTGCCAAGCTTGTAGCATCCTACCCAAAAATAATCGAGACTGTAATCCCTGCCTAAGGTGCTTCAAAAAAGTACAAAGGGTCTAAATATTTAGTAAATGTTTTAATATCTTTCTTATTTAATGCATTTGCAAAGATTTTTTCAAACCTGTTTTTTCTTTTGTCATTATCGGGTATTGTGTGTAGATTGATGAAGAAAACAAATGTATTTAATCGATTTTAGAATTAGGCTGTAACAAAACAAAATGTGAGAAAAGTCAAGGAGTATGAATACTTTCACAATGCACTGTGTGTATTGATGTTTTTTATTTATTTATTCACGTTAATTGAACCTTTATTTAACTAGACAAGTCCGTTAAGAACAAATTAATATTTTACAATGATGGCCTACCCGGCCAAACCCTCCCCTAACCCGGACGACGCTGGGCCAATTGTGCGCCACCCTATTTGGACTCTGATAGCGACCAGTTGTGATCGGGAGTTTAATTGTAAAACAATGTGAAGGCTATGAGGTCCGTTTTTAAATGTATGTATTTCTGTCCTTGAGCTGTCCTTGTCTATTAAAGTTCTGTAATATTTCATGTTTTGTGTGGACCCCAGGAAGAGTAGCTGATGCTTTCGCAACAGCTAATGGGAATCCTAATACAATACAAAATAAAATAAGTAATAATTCCTCTCTCCACGCGCCATATGCTGAAGCTGCATATTGTACCCTACACATAGAGAGATGGTGGACAATCAACAAGCAGCTGTCTCGACTTTAATGAGACATGGAAGTTATCAGAAAAGGAAACATTCACGCATTCGCATATTTTATATAACGATATACGGCCTCATTTTAGGTCTATCAATTTGTTTTGTACTAATATCGATATACAGTCGATTTTATATATCGGTACTCATTACTAATTAGCGTACAATATCATATAAACCAGGAACTCTTTGTTTAAATGTCGAATGAGGTCAGGAAAGTTATTTGTATACATTGGCATTTTCACTGAACTATGAAGAGCAGGATTAGCAAACAAATCCACAATGCTTTCAGGTTCTACTCACTGGGCACACCACGTCATTTCCACCTGGATAATTGGGTAATATTTGGTTGAGAGTGATGTTGATCAATGAGATTTTAAGATTTATTCACCCACTCAAAAAGACTGCCAAAAGTTAGTTAAATGTATAATGTGTAATTACTGTGCTTTCAACCATCTATTAGCACAACCACATTCCAATGGAAAAACAATGTCAGATTTTTTGGTTTAGTTTTCATCTAAATGTCTATCACTGTGCTTTCAACCATTTAAACGTTTAAATGGAAAAACAATGCCAGATAATGTGTTGATTTATAAAACAGATGTATGCGTTATTACTCTATAATGTATAGTTCCGGGAAACCTCAATGTGGCCATGGATGTCTTCCTCACTGTAAGGTTGAATGTTACATTAGTTTGTAAAACAGCCTTAACTTTTGGCTATTTACTAGATTACAAAAGTAATATAGAATTTTGTTTACTTGACAACGTAAACAAAAATCAACATTTAAAAGGAAATGTACTGTATCTACCGCTTGGATAGTTCCATCTTGAACCACTGGCTTAATCCCATTCTTTAACTTTTATTTTTGGTTCAATTGGAGACGTTAATCCAACAAATGGGCTATTTATGTATTTCAAAAATTATATTGAATTGTGATTGGTTGTCAATGCAACCAAATATAAACAATTGAAAAGGAAAATCAAGTTAAATAATATAACTAAATCAAATCAAACTTGAAATGAAATGTATTTGATTTATCCCTAGTCTTTCATTTTTCGTTGAGATGTATTCGTGAATCCAACATATCAATTGTTAATTTGAAGACATTTAAAGCCAGACTAAGTCCGTGGCACAGATGCAACTATACAAGCAGAATATAAACTCCTTTAAATGTTGATATTTGGTGCAAAACCCTTGATTCCTGATTCATCAGACACATCCCTTCTCTATTTTCTCTCTTGCCTCTCACTCAAACCTACACACATAATGCATTTGAAGAGGAAGAGATGTACCAATCACACCCATCTATAACCATGTTGGTGCAGGAATGATTTGACACACGTATAACTTCTGAGAAATATAATATTTTACTGTCTCTTTACACATACCGC
Organism: Oncorhynchus nerka; assembly: GCF_034236695.1. Lineage (NCBI taxonomy): Eukaryota > Metazoa > Chordata > Actinopteri > Salmoniformes > Salmonidae > Oncorhynchus > Oncorhynchus nerka. The sequence continues at coordinate 16,937,003 of NC_088408.1, forward strand.
AATGTTTTTATTTGTGGGTTTATAAACAAAATTATTTGGTGAATTTCAATAATGTAAATAATGATATTGCTGATGGTGAGTAACCGATGGACTCCGTCGCTTTCATAATTTGTCTATAAAATCACAAATCACAAGTTTCCATTTCTATTGTCATGCGAGTATATATTTTTTAATTGAAACGAAAAAAATGTCAGCCTTTTGCCAAGTCCGAATATTTTCGTTGGAACTGTTAATTTTCACAAATTCGTTAGCCTATAATACAACATATAAGCCTTCAAATCTGCCCTTCTAAACGAATTTATTTTAGACCAAAGCCTAAGTAACAGCCATACGATTTAATGAAAAGCAACAAATAGACATAGCTTTGTTTCACTTTACTTAAAAAAGACTAATGAACAGAAACAGGCAATAGGCTACAGCTGGCTTCACTGTTTCCCCGCCAAATAGACCTACAATGAAACTCAATGTGTCGCAATGAGTGCACTCAGCAGAATAGTACATTCTACAAAAATATTTCCTAAAGAAAAAGACCATACAGACAATATGATGATAATCAGTGGCCTACCGCAGTTTCGCAAAAACATGTGAAGTTTAATAGGTGATCTCATGCTAGAGAATTGTATATGTTTAGAGAGAATTGTACATTTTTCTAGCACATTTTGTGCTTTTCTACACACTTTCCTGTAATTCTAAACATTTTTAGTCGTGGTTTATGACCTGTTCATGTTCATATTCATATCTGGAGGGGGGTACACCAGTGATGGCAATAGCTTATCAGAAGGGACTAATTAAACCAAATACCATTTGTAAAGATCGTGAACAACCCTGTACTCCTTATGTTTGCCTACATGGTCACAGGCATAACAAATAGCTTGGATGAACTCTTGACTCAGTTGAATTAGATGTTGCTGAGCAAATAAGTTTCTATGCCACTGAAAGTAGCGCAGATATGCATCATCATCCTTGTCCAACTTCAGGAGGAATTCAGCCAGGGCTTTTGCATTGGGAAAGTCATTAACATGGATGAAGGAATCTCCCGGGACAAAGTCCTCATAGTTCTGTCTCGGTGGGCCCAATACTACTGGCACTGTTCCTGCTGCAAGTGGTCCGTTTAGCTTCTCAGTGATGTAGTCTCTGTGGACTGAGTTCTCAAAGGAGAGGTAGAACTTACAGCTGGAGAGTGTTGAGAAGTAGTCCTCATATCTCAAAAATCTAGCAAAGGCTTTTCCATAGACATCCACCTTAATATGTTTGACAAGTTCTCTGTAATAGTTATCCCTTACTGCTGTTCCAGTTGCAGGGTTATTGTTACTCACAATCCAGCAAACTAATTTATCCTTCTTGGGCAGCACAAAGTCCTCACCCTGACCTTTCCTTGCAGTTAAGCGCCAACGTACAGGGATGTCTGCATCTTCCCTATAACTCAAGGTCAAGTTGAAAAGGTTCTCTAGACCTGGTATCCTAATTGTGTTTGTAGGTGATTCCACATGATACCAGATCCACTTCTGGAATGGTGGTCGAGGTGATGGAGGCAAGTTGGATAAATCATGTTTGATGGATTTGTGAAAGATGAGCACCCCGTCTGCCTTGTTGTACAGAGACCGGTCATCTGTCAGTTGGCAGCCATCAATGTTGAAGAAAGTGGTGCAATCTCTAAAATCAAACCTGCGGTTTTCAGGCCAGAACCACAACAGCATGATGGGCTTGTCTGGCTGCTTCTTAGACAAGGAGCTGTTCTCAGATGGCTTTGAGTAATGACGTGGCAAAGCAGGTTGGGGAGGGCAGATCTGAGATGGAGCTGATTGATAGTACATTACAAACAGCGTCAGAAATCCTCCTATACCAAGGATTGAGAACAGGACAACGCGTACAACTCCAGAAATCATTTTGGGCATTCTGCAAAAAAAAGAGAACTTTTTGAATGATTTTAAGTCAATTGAATCTTCCTGTACACAAGAGGTTGTTTTTACCTCTTAACAGTCTGTTTGACTTCTTAACAGCTTGTTGTGTGTACAGGAAGAAAGTATGAGAAAATAGCAAATGCAACAACTGCACAAAGTATATGTCAGCCCAGAACTGTAAACCAAATCCTGTTACAACAAAGGGGAAGTGGACGATACAGGGCCAAGCAACATGATAAGACATGTCAGTTAACTTATTCAAGAGGGACAAGTCTGCTTTTATCTATAAAATAGACTTTTATTTGTTCATTTGCTTTTACCCTGTAGCTGAAAGACAACTATCACGTCTCTCTCGTTCATGCCATACACACCCACCTCAGGTCTGTGTCTGTCAATGGTTCACTTTTAGTCTCAGTACAACACAATTTTATGGACATTTTACAATGGTTGGTGAGGTGTATTTTAAACAAGTAACTTCAAATCTCTACCCTTTACGAATACAGTTCCAACCTGCTCTTCCGCTTTGTTCTGCAATGTGATATGGTTTAGGTAGATGACAATCTCTTCTAAAATCGTTTCAAATGTATTTGTCAAGTGTAAAAACACTTCATCAGCCTTTACCTTTGATCATTTCACTTGACCTTTCAAAATGGCCCTAAGGATCCTCTCCCTTCATATTTACAAGCAGATCTATAAAACTGAAAAACTATGTTCACTTAGCTACCATATTCTTAGATAAGTGAAGTCTGTAGTTTAATGAGGTCTATAATCAAAGAGAAAAAGATCAAGACTCACCAGACAACAGGTTGTTCTGGTTACAGCTTGTTCAGAGATGTTCGGTGATCTGCTCTGTGATCGGTTTTGTAATTCCTACACACACCCAGTCAGAAATGTTGAACTGCGTGATTCGTTTCTCAGTCACATACTCATCTGTTCAAGTATATAAACGTGAAACAGTGAGACGCTGTTTCAAATGATCTTCAAAATATACACCTATTGTTTACATTTGAAAAGGAAGAACCATCCGACAGCGGCAGAAAACATCCTCGATAGGCTTCAGGGGAAATTTTTAGGAGTGGCAAAGCTTGGTACTTCCTCCTTAGCCACAGCCAATGAGCAGCAAGGGCAGAAATCGAGAAAAGGGACCGTAAACTCTGCCAGAGAGAATTATTCTGAATCCATATTTAATTAACCCTACAGCGATTATGACTTATTTAGGATTTTGATATGAGGGTAATGTTTTAAATTCCTATTGTCAGCATCTTAGCTTCAAACATAGCACACCTCCCAGGTATTAGTGTGTCCTGTATCCATGACGCCACTGGTGTGTCCTGATACTACCCGGACAGGTTACGAGAACCTTTACCTGTATCTATTTGTTTTTAGAAAGATCCTGGTTCTACATAGCTATCTATCATAGCGCACTGCGCTTTATTATGGGCGACAGTTTTGGTATTCATCATTGCATTATCTACCAGAAAGTTGGATGGCCCTCTGATGTCACGTACTGTAGGTTGATACATTGCTATGTTTTCATTTATAAAGCATTTTTACAAAAAGTCCCACTCTACCTAACATCATTACTAAACTTTAGACACACAAGTTACCACACCCGGTCTCGGGGATGGCTAACTTTGGAAATGATTTTGGTAAATCAGAATTTAGTTCTTGCACTGTATTTGTGGAACAATCTTCAAAATGTTCTCAAATGTAACGTTCTGGCCCCACTAGAGTGTAATTCAGAAAGCTGAATGAGGACCTTATTACCATGAATGTGTTTGTTTTTTTATGACCGTGTTTTTCTTTCTGCTTGCATTATACATGTATATTTTGATGTGTGTATTTTCGGTCATTTATGTAATTCAGGGCTCTTCTGTAAAATAGACCTTGTTCTCAGTTTGACTCCCTGATCAAATAAAGGTAAATAATAATAAAAATAATTTTAAAAACACATGTATATATTTTATTGCATATGTTTTCGATTTCTTTATTTTTGTGTGCCGTTTTTTGGCTGTATTGCTCTGTTTCTGAGAGTATGGGCTCCATATACTAACACCTAAGTTTTTATTTGTATATGTTTGTACTAGTAGAGACTTATTATAGATGTGTTATGTTCTATCTAGCATTAGTAGTTATATTTGATATTATGACATCTTTAGCCGTATCTGTCCCACTATTGTTTGTGGAGACATGCATTCTCAGAGGATCCATGTGAACAGTAGATCTGAGCCAGAAAAGAGGGATAGACCAAGGAGTGATATATGGTTGGCTTCTTAGCAATGGTGATCAACTTTACCGCAGAGATGGATTGTAAGTCTCAGAAAATATATGTTGTGGTGGCAGCTGCAGAGAAGTACTTGGGGGTACGAGATTTGACTTCAGAAGATTTACAGGTTGTATTGAGTGGTAGTGCCCATCCTCTCGTGTCGTTGGCCTGGGGTAGGATCAGATAGGGTTAAAGTAGTGGAATAAGCTGGTGAGTTTTAATGAGTGGGTTCATCTATGCCGAAAGAATCCATTGAAGGGATACCGTACGTTGATTTTGGCTTCTTTTAGAGACGGCTCGCTGAAGCATATTGACATGTAGTGTCCCAAAGGCTGCAGTAGAACCCAACTCCTTTTTTGTCGGTGACTTTGCGATTGTCTGGGGAACATCGCAAATGAGCGATTTTCTGGGGAATGACTGCTGGCTGGTGGCAGAATATTATAGGCCTATGTAAATTCGGTCATATTAGCAGAATATTATATAAATAAATAAAAATGTGCTGCATTCTTTACCTTTCTTTTTAGACATAATACATTAAATTGGTTTAGGCGAATAACTTGAAATATGTCATCCATAAGCCTACTAATACATTAATTAAAAACACCTCTTTATGGGCCATCAGTGGGACATAAGTATTATTGAGTAGATGAGATGGTGCACTATTAACGGCTAATAGAGCTACTTGTTCGATGTGCATTTGTTATCGAGCTACTTAGTTAGGCATAGTAATATTGTCGACCATCATCAGCTTATCTAGGGGGGGAAAGTCTAAATGACAGTCAAGTGACAAACAGCTGTTGTGATAGGCCTATATCATGGATGCAAAAGCAGCCAGTGCAGGAAGAAAACATGTTCGGGAAGAATATCCAGAATATGTTGGTTTCTAGTGCTTTCCGCCAGTGAAGTTGTGATCCACGTTGGATCCAATCCATTACCCCTACATTTATGTTGAGTATCTGCTATTGTCTGCTTGATTTACAGCAGGGGTTAGAAGATTTAACAGAGAAAGCATCAGAGTATAGACGATTTTACAGAGAAAGAGTAAAGGTAATGGGTTAATGGTTTCATATTTTTTTGTGCGTCTCATTGGACACCATAAGCTGTGCACAATTTGTGTTGGATAGCTTGGGCTGTTACGCTTACATCCAACGGTATTTCACTTTGTATTATTCAGGACATTTAATGACACAAATTGTAGCCTAGTGGGCTTATATACACTAGCATACGGTCCAAACACTTAAAAGACACACCCTATCCCCTCAGCCCTCAAATTAAGTGAACATTTCTGATGACATACCATGACGTCTGACGAGTATACACTTGCAGGGCAAGGGGCGAGGGAGGAAGTAATGATTTTTAAATGGACCACCCTTGGCCGGAAATTCGTCACTCGTTCATCCCGCTATGATTGTGTTTGCACCCACCGGTAGCTTGTTGGTGCTTTATATGCGCTACAGTTAATTATGAGTGCATGTTAACTTATTTTAAATATATAATTGTTAATATACGCCTACTGTATGATAGCTAGCAAATGAATTATCTAACTAACGTTAGCCTGTCTCGCTGGAACTTCTGAAGAAGGAAAATGTTTTACTTCTACAATTTCCAAAAGATAACCAAACAAAAACATAATGACTTTTATGTATGTACCTTCATGTGCATTAGTAGGACAATTTCTAACTTATTTGCATTCGTTTTACTTATAGGTTGACTTCTCCATTGATGTTGTTTTTATGCTTTTGCGGACTTTTCTTAGCGGATGTACAATCGTCGCAAATTGAATTATGGGGAGTTTCAGGCCCGGAGTGAACATATTTGTACACTCGCAAAGCCGACGAAAAACGAGGGCTGAAGGGCTTACGTTGCAAACTTCCCTTGTTTGGTTCATCATTTGGACCACACTCCAAGATGGCAACGAGGATTCCCCCAAGGGCATAAAGCCAGGGTAAGTGGACAAGGTGTGTTTTTTAAGTGTTTGAACCGCAGCCAATGATTTGGTGAATTTGAATGACGTTGTCACACCCTGATCTGTTTCATGTGTCTTTGTGCTTGTCTCCACCCCCCTCCAGGTGTCGCCCATCTTCCCCATTATCCCCAGTGTATTTATACCTGTGTTCTCTGTTTTATTTTGCCAATTCGTCTTGTCAAGCCTACCAGTGTGTTTTTCCGTGCTCCTGTTTTCCTAGTCTCTGTTTTCTAGCCCTCCCGGTTCCACCTGCCCATACCTCGAACCTGCCTGCCCCCCTATGCCTTTCGGACTCTGATCTGTTTATTGAACTTTTGCCTGTCCTCAACTTGCCTATTGCCTGCCCCTTGTATTTGAATAAATATATGAGACTCAAACCATCTACCTCCTGTGTCTGCATTTGGGTCTCTCCCTGTATCGTTATGGATGTAAATAATTGTGTTGTGAGGGCCCAGTAACAAATGGGCTCTATCCCTTTCATCATAGAGGCTATTGTTACTTGTTGTCTCTAAAATTACAATGTTTCCATTTCTATTGTCATGTGACAGTCTTTATTTTATTGAAACATCCAAATATTGGCCTTTTGCCTGATCTGAATATTTTCATAAATTCTTTAGCCTAAACTACAAAATACAGTGGGGCAAAAAAGTATTTAGTCAGCCACCAATTGTGCAAGTTCTCACACTTAAAAAGATGAGAGGCCTGTAATTTTCATCATAGGTACACTTCAACTATAACAGATAAAATGATTTCTACTTACCCGGAGTTGTAAGAACTCAATTCCTCTCGAAGGTTTCAACATTAGCAAGTAAAGTAGTGACTTCAGAGCCAAAGGAAGGGTGGGGGGGAAATTACAATGTATTTTAATTAAGTAAACTGCATTAGGCCTACACACAGTTTATTATTTTATTGAAATAAACTGTGTGTAAGGGATTTCCTTCTTCTTCCGAAGAGGAGAGGCGAAAAGGATCAGAGGACCAATATGCGGTGTGGTAGGTGTCCATGGTTCTTTTAATACGTAAATGTACACATGAACAACTGAATACAAGAACCGTGAAAACCCAAAACAGTCCTATCTGGTGCAGAGACAGAAACAATCACCCACAAACACACAGGGAAACCCAGGCTACCTAAGTATGATTCTCAATCAGAGACAACTAATGACACCTGCCTCTGATTGAGAACCATACTAGGCCGAAACATAGAAATACCCAAATCATAGAAAAACAAACATAGACTGCCCACCCCAACTCACTCCCTGACCATACTAAATAATGACAAAACAAAGGAAATAAAGGTCAGAACGTGACACTGTGTGTGTTAATTTAGATGATTTCATATCCATTAGTAGAGACTAAAATTACTTTAAACTTTTTTTTCCCAGCTTTCAATATGTATTTTATTTTCTAACGCATTTCATGTCTGGAGTTCACTGTTTTGCACTGTTTTTGTCCAGTCTCACACCCAGACTTTTGACATTCTGCTATGTATTACACTCAGTGGCGATTTTATCATGTAAATCTTGGTGGGGCAAAAAAAGTGTTATGCATGCCAGCAAAGCCACAACACTTAACAATGCATTAATTTCACTATAATGGTGACAAACTGTGCCCACAAACTGTTAGGGCCTACATACAGCTGTCCCAACAGCAGAGTCCCAACCGCTTACCACTGCTACACCTGGCTATCAGCAGAGCCTTTTAAGCAGTTCAATCAGCCTCATTTACTGATTAGCTGATATGGCTGACTTGCTTAAACAAATGTGCTTTCTACTGACAATTAATGTGTACAAACTATGGCATAACGGGAAGACGAGCGGATAAGAGGCAATCCATAATTCCGATTAAGACGTTAATGAGCGAGCTAGGACAGACGTAGTCAATATAACTCTATGTTCAGAACTTTTTAAATGTACAGCGACAGAATCCAGAACATGGGACGTTCTTACACTATTCTCCCTGTACAAGTCAGAACCGTAGGATAAATAAAGGGGGCATATAAGCAGACAATGAAAGCACTTACAATATTCGATGTTGACATTTCTCTAAAACAGGCTATAGGCTACATGTGCACCAACAAGTCAGAACAGTAGACTAATGAGGGAGGAACAAATTATTAGGGTCCTTCTCTAGAAATCCTGACTTGGAATTCATTTTAGAATTTTCCCAGTCGGAGCTAGTTCCCAGTTGTCTTGAACTCACTGATATCTGAGATTTCCCAGCTCCGAGTTTCCAGTTGTTTCTAACGCGACAGAAATCATGCTGGATTGACAGCATGGCCAATGTATTCAAACTTTTCTGGCCCATGGCGTTACCCCCTTTTTCGTGATATCCAATTGGTAGTTACGATCGTGTCTCATCGTTGCAACTCCCCTACGGACTCGGCGAAGGTCGAGAGCCAAGTCGCACCGCTTCTTTACATTCTGCCCACTTAACCCGGAAGCCAGCTGCACCAATGTGTCTGAGGAAACACTTGACCTGACAACCGAGGTCAGCGTGCAGAAGCCTGGCCCACCTCAATGAGTCGCTAGAGCAGGATGAGACAAGGACATCCCGGCAGCCAAACTTTCCCCTAACCTGGACGACGCTGGGCCAATTGTGCACCACATCATGGTCACAGCTGGTTGCGACACAGCCTGGGATCGAACACAGGGCCGCAGTGACGCCTTAGAACTCATTGTTGAATTTGCAGTTTCCAACTTGTTGTGTAATGTTTATGTCCATTGGCCGATGAGCACTGATACGTTTTATCTATAATTTATCTTTATATGGCGAATAAAGGCTGTATCACAACCGGCTGTGATTGGGAGTCCCAGAGGGACTCGCCTGGGTTTGGCAGGTGTAGGCCGTCATTACAAATACAAATTTGTTCTTAACTGACTTGCCTAGTTAAATAAAGGATAAATAAAAAAAATATCAATCAAAGCTACTGTAGATATAATGTGAATGGACATCATTTTATCTGTGGCCAATGACCTTGAGCTTTTTTGGATAGGCACTTCTAATGTAAGAGTATGGCAGCACCCAAGAGGCTTGACTTTTCGAGCTCTACCCATAGATTTTGCAGTGACATAGTGTCCCCATGAATGACAGAACACTGAGCCAATCCCAGCTCAACTAGAGAGCATTACCAACCCCTACTCTCCATTCTTTTTTTGCTGGCTGCCCCACCACCACAGAAAGCACTGAGCTACGCTGAAACACCTGCATTTTGGAGCTGCCTTACTCTAGAAAGCAAAAAAGAGACCATGTTTGTATGCAGCTTTATTAAATAAAATGTTTTTACATTGTTTGCTAACTGATATGTGACATGTATTAATGTCAAAAAAGGGGGACTTGGGAAAATTGCAGTTGGCTCAGGACAGGGCAGCACAACTGGCCCTTAAAAGTACACGGAGAGCTAACATTAATGACATGCATGTCAATCTCTCATGGCTCAAAGTGGAAGAGATTGACTTCATCATTACTTGTTTTTGTAAGAGGTGTTGATAAGCTGAAGGTACCGAGCTGTCTGTTTAAAATACTAGCACACAGCTCGGACACCCATGTTTAACCCATAAGACATGCCACCAGAGGTCTCTTCACAGTCCCCAAGTCCAGAACAGACTATGGGAGGTGCAAAGTACTACCTTGAGCCATGATTACATGGAACTCTATTCCACATCAGGTAATGGGCCTGAGGGCACACACTTAGTGTGTTGTGAATTCTGTAATGAATGTATTGTAATGTTTTTAAAATTGTATAACTGCCTTAACTTTGCCGGACCCCAGGCAGAGTAGCTGTTATATCTGGAGTACTTCTCCTGTCCTATTCGGTGTCCGTTGTTAATTTAAGTGTGCTCTCTCTAATTCTCTCTTTCTCTCTTTCTTTCTCTCTCTCGGAGGACTTGAACCCTAGGACCATGCCTCAGGACTACCTGACATGATGACTCCTTGCTGTCCCCAGTCCACCTGGCCGTGCTGCTGCTCCAGTTTCAACTGTTCTGCCTTATTATTATTGGACCATGCTGGTCATTTATGAACATTTGAACATCTTGGCCATGTTCTGTTATAATCGTGAGTTGGGTGGGTTGTCTATGTTCCTTTTACTATGTGGTGTTTTTTTGTGTTTGGCCTGGTATGGTTCTCAATCAGAGGCAGGAGTCGTTAGTTGTCTCTGATTGAGAATCATACTTAGGTAGCCTTTTCCCACCTGTGTGGTGTGGGTGATTATTTTCTGTTCAGTGTTTTTTCAGCACCATACAGGACTGTTCGTTTTTCATTTTATTTGTTTTTGTTCAGTGTTCATTCCGTTATTAAAAATATGAACACTTACCAAGCTGCGCATTGGTCCTCACCTTCTTCCACCACAGACGAGCGTTACAATAATAAATACAAATACAAATGTTGAAATAATGTTTTAGCTGAACAGGTTGGGCTCAAAACATGTGTAACAATCAGTTACACGTTGCCACTGATTACACTTACAAAAGTCTTGATAATAAGAAAATATTTAATGCACCTGTTTAAAAAAAATAGTCACATAAATGGAAACTATATACATATTAGATGGGCATAAGCCATGTTACTTTTTGTACACAAAATACAGTCATCTCTAAGTATTGTGTCATTACCACCACGACAAGCAAATTACATGACATTTTTTAAACAAAGTTGTGTACTTGGTTACCATGGATATGAATAGTGACAGTGGAGCACATGGATGTCATGGAGGGAGATTAACATTTTTATGCTGGGAAATTATTGAAAAATAAAAGGTAAATATGACTTGAGAAGATAATATTTTTTATTGTACGTCATTACCAAATAGGCTATAATTTCATAAATTATGGTTGATTTTATAAATTATGTTTTAATTACACAGGTCAAAGGTTTTAAAACACCTACTCATTCAAGGGTTTTTCTTTATTTCTTTAACTATTTTCTACATTGTGGAATAATAGTGAAGACATCAATACTATGAAATAACATATATGGAATCATGTAGTAACCAAAAAAGTGTTAAACTTTGTAAAGCATTTATTTGGGCTGCAATTTCCGAGGCTGGTAACTATAATGAACTTATTCTCTGCAGCAGAGGTAACTCTGGGTCTTCCATTCCTGTAGCGGTCCTCATGAGAGCCAGTTTCATCATAGCACTTGATGGTTTTTGCAACTGCACTTGAAGAAACCTTGAAATTTGAAGAAAGTTCTTGACATTTTCCGTATTGACTGAAATTCATGTGTTAAAGTATTGATGGACTATCGTTTCTCTTTGCTTATTTGAGCTGTTCTTGCCACAATACGGACTTGGTCTATTACCAGATAGGGCTCCCCCATCCATTGACCAAACGGCATATGATGCTTGATGGCGCAGTCTAGGAGGACATTTGCTCTCTCGTTAAGCAATAGAGAGCATTAAGGGCAAAATCTTGAGTGAGCACATACCTGTCTCATGAGTCTGAATCAATAGACTGCAGCCAGTGAACAAAGACTTGTTTGTCAATCAGTGGTTCCAGCCATGTATTTCTGCCTAATGCATTAAAGCCCAAAATTCTTCTTAAAGATGCTTTAAGTTCTTGATGCATGTAGCCTTTGTTTTTTGAGGTTATTAATGGTTTGTTCTATATAATCAATAAAACATGTACAATTGTGACATTAAAATATGTAATTGTATTTTTTATCATTTTTAAAAATATGATATGTCATTTCCAGCACACTCTGTCATTGTCAGAGTCGTGTGTATAGGTGGCAGGGAAGTCAGGCGTAGGAGAATCAAACTGAGTGGGATGGAGTTGTTTAATAACTTGAAAACAAACATAACTCCAAAACCATGCGCACCAATACAAACAACACGGATACTGAACAACAAACAATCTCTCACAAGGACATGAGAGGAAACAGAGGGTTAAATACACAGCAGGTAATGAATGGGATTGAAAACAGGTGTGTAGGAAGACAAAACAAAACCAATGGAACATGAAAAATGGATCAATGATGGCTAGAAGACCGGTGACGTCGACCGCCGAGCACCGCCCAAACAAGGAGAGGCATCGGCTTCGGCAGAAGTCGTGACAGTCATTACGCTAACGCTAAGTCATTATCATTACGGTACATATTTTTGAGGGAAAAGGTGTACAATTAAAATTGATATTGATGATTTTTCCCATATGTGAACCTTATATTCATGTTCTTAAGATAATTCCTAAAATAATGTAAAAAATGTCGTATTTGATGTGGTAAATACATGTTTCTGAGTAGCATCAAGGCATATATGGACATTTAGACATGACAATGAAGAATACATGTTATTAAGAAAACTTCCAAATAGTAAAAAAACATACTGAAAAAAAAATGAATCATGTTATATAAAATGCCTACATCACAATTTCTGTAATAGTCTTTTCAACTAAAATAACACATTTTAGGATGTGGTGGTAATGACATTTCCCCCTAAAGAAAAGTATATTCTTAAATAGAATGGTCTCAGACACTATTAGACCTTGATTCCAGACAGAGTGGAGAAAATATTCAGATAGATATAAAGCAGTTTAAAGAAGTTTCATTTTCACAAACAATTAACATCCAAAAGGACCCGTATTTCTAAATCAACCATATATAACATTTTGCAACAAAAGTAACATGATTATTTGTCTCTCTGAAATGAAACCATCAAGTAGATTTTAAACAAATACATGTCTGTCATTGAACAACCCCATGTCATTGAACAACCCCACACCAATCGCTTTCATAATTTCTTTGAACAATACAAGCAGATTCACCATCATTTCTGAAAATTGATTTACAGTGTTTTGGAATGAAACTATTGCATATTCATATTGTATACTGCTTCTGTTTGTACCTGTGTTGTTATATGCACAGGTCTCATGTACATTTATACACTTGTATCTTAATGGTATTACTGCTCTTGTGCTATCGTATGTACAGTGTATTCATTACCTGTTTCTGCTGTTTCAAAACCACTACCATTCCACCACCTTTCATGCCCATTTCATTCCTGTATGTCTCCATAAAGTATCCTTGTATGAAACCCCCCAAGAATCTTGAGATAAAGAACCTTGTCAGTGTGTTGGCCTGGGATCTAGAAACCTGATCTTGACAGCTACTTGTATGACCAGTTTTGCAGCTCCAGGCAAGAACACATTCTTGGCCAGGTGTGGAGATCACATGACCAGTTTCACACTGTTTACTTCAGCTGTGGGACAAGTCAAGGAGAATAAATACTTTCACAATGCACTGTATGTATTGATGGTAAAACAATGTGTAGACTATGAGTTCCGTTTTTAAATGTATGTAGTTCTGTCCTTGAGCTGACCTTGTCTATTAAAGTTCTGTCATATTTCATGTTTTGTGTGGACCCCAGGAAGAGTAGCTGATGCTTTTCCAACAGCCAATGGGAATCCTAATAAAATACAAAATAAAATAAATAATAATTCCTCTCTCCACGCGCCATATGCTGAAGCTGCATATTGTACACTACACATAGAGAGATGGTGGACAATCAACAAGCAGCTGTCTCGACTTTAAGGAGACATGGAAGTGATCAGAAAAGGGAACATTCACGCAGTCGCACATTTTATATAACGATATACGGCCTCATTTTAGGTCTATCAATTTATTTTGTACTAATATCGATATACAGTCAATTTTCCATATGGAGAACTCATTGCTAATTAGCGTACAATATAATATAAACCAGGAACTATTTGCTTACATGTCGAATGAGGTCAGGAAAGTTATTTGTAAACATTGGCATTTTCACTGAACTATGAAGAGCATGATTAGGAAACAAATCCACAATGCTTTCAGGTTCTACTCACTGGGCACACCACGTCATTTCCACCTGGATATGGTTGAGAGTGATGTTGATCGATGAGATTATAAGATTTATTCACTTACTCAAAAAGCCAAAAGTTAGTTAAATGTCTAATGTGTAATTAATAGCACAACCAAATACCAATGGAAAAACAATGTCAGATTTTTTGGTTTAGTTTTCATCTAAATGTCTATCACTGTGCTTTCAACCATTTAAACGTTTAAATGGAAAAACAATGCCAGATAATGTGTTGATTTATAAAACAGATGTATGCGTTATTACTCTATAATGTATAGTTCCGGGAAACCTCAATGTGGCCATGGATGTCTTCCTCACTGTAAGGTTGAATGTTAGATTAGTTTGTAAGACAGCTTTAACTTTAGGCTATTTACTAGATTACAAAAGTAATATAGAATTTTGTTTACTTGACAACGTAAACAAAAATCAACATTTAAAAGGAAATGTACTGTATCTACCGCTTGGATAGTTCCATCTGGCTTAATCCCATTCTTTAACATTTTGGGTTAAATTGGAGACGTTAATAGGCTATTTATGTATTTCAAAAATTATATTGAATTGTGATTGGTTGTCAATGCAACCAAATATAAACAATTGAAGAAGTAAATCAAGATAAATAATATAACTAAATCAAATCAAACTTGAAATGAAGTTTATTTGATTTATCCCTAGTCTTTCATTTTTCGTTGAGATGTAGTCTTGAATCCAACATATCAATTGTTAATTTGAAGACATTTAAAGCCAGACTAAGTCCGTGGCACAGATGCAACTATACAAGCAGAATATAAACTCCTTTAAATGTTGATATTTGGTGCAAAGCCCTTGATTCCTGATTCATCAGACACATCCCTTCTCTATTTTCTCTCTTGCCTCTCACTCAAACCTACACACATAATGCATTTGAAGAGGAAGAGACGTACCAATCACACCCATCTCTAACAATGTTGGTGCAGGAATGATTTGACACACATATAACTTCTGAGAAATATAATATTTTACTGTCTCTTTACACATACCGCAATGTTTTTATTTGTGTATTTATAAAAATATATATATTTGGTGAATTTCAAAAATGTAAATAATGATATTGATGATGGTGAGAGCGCAGTAATCGATGGACTCCGTCGCTTTCATAATTTGTGTCTATAAAATCACAATTTCTATTGTCATGTGAGTATATTTTTTTAATTGAAACGAAAAAATGTCGCCTTTTTCCAGGTCCGAATATTTCCGTAGGAACGGTTTATTTTCATAAATTCGTTAGTCTATAATACAACATAGAAGCCTTAAAATCTGCCCTTCTAAACGAATGTATTTTAGACCAAAGCCTAAGTAACAGCCATACGATTTAATGAAAAGCAACAAATAGACATAGCTTTGTTTCACTTTACTAAAAAAAAGACTAATGAACAGAAACAGGCAGGGGGGGGGGGGGGTACACCAGTTATGGTAATAGCTAATCAGAAGAGGCTAATTAAACCAAGTACCATTTGTAAAGATCAGGAACAACCCTGTACTCCTTATGTTTGCCTACATGGTCACAGGCATAACAAATAGATTGGATGAACTCTTGACTCAGTTGAATTAGATGTTGCTGAGCAAATAAGTTTCTACGCCACTGAAAGTAGCGCAGATATGCCTCATCATCCTTGTCCAACTTCAGGAGGAATTCAGCCAGGGCTTTTGCATTGGGAAAGTCATTAACATGGATGAAGGAATCTCCCGGGACAAAGTCCTCATAGTTCTGTCTCGGTGGGCCCAATACTACTGGCACTGTTCCTGCTGCAAGTGGTCCGTTAAGCTTCTCAGTGATGTAGTCTCTGTGGACTGAGTTCTCAAAGGAGAGGTAGAACTTACAGCTGGAGAGTGTTGAGAAGTAGTCCTCATATCTCAAGAATCTTGCAAAGGCTTTTCCATAGACATCCACCTTAATATGTTTGACAAGTTCTCTGTAATAGTTATCCCTTACTGCTGTTCCAGTTGCAGGGTTATTGTTACTCACAATCCAGCAAACTAATTTATCCTTCTTGGGCAGCACAAAGTCCTCACCCTGACCTTTCCTTGCAGTTAAGCGCCAACGTACAGGGATGTCTGCATCTTCCCTATAACTCAAGGTCAAGTTGAAAAGGTTCTCTAGACCAGGTATCCTAATTGTGTTTGTAGGTGATTCCACATGATACCAGATCCACTTCTGGAATGGTGGTCGAGGTGATGGAGGCAAGTTGGATAAATCATGTTTGATGGATTTGTGAAAGATGAGCACCCCGTCTGCCTTGTTGTACAGAGACCGGTCATCTGTCAGTTGGCAGCCATCAATGTTGAAGAAAGTGGTGCAATCTCTAAAATCAAACCTGCGGTTTTCAGGCCAGAACCACAACAGCATGATGGGCTTGTCTGGCTGCTTCTTAGACAAGGAGCTGTTCTCAGATGGCTTTGAGTAATGACGTGGCAAAGCAGGCTGGGGAGGGCAGATCTGAGATGGAGCTGATTGATAGTACATTACAAACAGCGTCAGAAATCCTCCTATACCAAGGATTGAGAACAGGACAATCTGTACAACTCCAGAAACCATTTTGGGCATTCTGCGAAAAAAAGAGAACTTTTTGAATGATTTTAAGTCAATTGAATCTTCCTGTACACAAGAGGTTGTTTTTACCTCTTAACAGTCTGTTTGACTTCTTAACAGCTTGTTGTGTGTACAGGAAGAAAGTATGAGAAAATAGCAAATGCAACAACTGCACAAAGTATATGTCAGCCCAGAACTGTAAACCAAATCCTGTTACAACAAAGGGGAAGTGGACGATACAGGGCCAAGCAACATGATAAGACATGTCAGTTAACTTATTCAAGAGGGACAAGTCTGCTTTTATCTATAAAATAGACTTTTATTTGTTCATTTACTTTTACCCTGTAGCTGAAAGACAACTATCACGTCTCTCTCGTTCATGCCATACACACCCACCTCAGGTCTGTGTCTGTCAATGGTTCACTTTTAGTCTCAGTACAACACACTTTTATGGACATTTTACAATGGTTGGTGAGGTGTATTTTAAACAAGTAATTTCACATCTTTACCCTTTACGAATACAGTTCCAACCTGCTCTTCCGCTTTGTGGTTTCAAATGTATCTTTCATGTGTAAAAACACTCCTATCAGACTTGGCCTAAGGATTTGCCAATACAGTAAATAAAGTATGTGTTTTGATTATTTCACTTGACCTTTCAAAATGGCCCTAAGGATCCTCTCCCTTCATATTTACAAGCAGATCTATAAAACTGAAAAACTATGTTCACTTAGCGTACCATATTCTTAGATGAATTAAGTCTGTAGTTTCGTGAGGTCTATAGTTAAAGAGAAAAAGATCAAGACTCACCAGACAACAGGTTATTCTTGTTACAGCTTGTTCAGAGATGTTCGGTGATCTGCTCTGTGATCGGTTTTGTAATTCCTACACACACCCAGTCAGAAATGTTGAACTGCGTGATTCGTTTCTCAGTCACATACTCATCTGTTCAAGTATATAAACGTGAAACAGTGAGACATCCGACAGCGGCAGAAAACATCCTCAATACGCTTCAGTGGAATATTTCAGGAGTGGCAAAGCAGATTGTGGTACTTCCTCCTTAGCCACAGCCAATGAGCAGCAAGGGCAGAAATGGAGAAAAACGCCCGTAAACTCCGCCAGAGAGAATTATTCTGAATCCATACTTAATTAACCCTACAGCGATTATGACTTAATTGGGATTTTGATGTGAGGGTAATGTTTTAAATTCCTGTTGTCAGCATCTTAGCTTCAAACATAGCACCCCTCCCAGGTATTAGTGTGTCCTGTATCCATGACGCCACTGGTGTGTCCTGATACTACCCGGACAGGTTACGAGAACCTTTACCTGTATCTATTTGTTTTTAGAAAGATCCTGGTTCTAAATAGCTATCTATCATAGCGCACTGCGCTTTATTATGGGCGACAGTTTTGGTATTCATCATTGCATTATCTACCAGAAAGTTGGATGGCCCTCTGATGTCACGTACTGTAGGTTGATACATTGCTATGTTTTCATTTATAAAGCATTTTTACAAAAATTCCCACTCTACCTAACATCATTACTAAACTTTAGACACACAAGTTACCACACCCGGTCTCGGGGATGGCTAACTTTGGAAATGATTTTGGTAAATCAGAATTTAGTTCTTGCACTGTATTTGTGGAACAATCTTCAAAATGTTCTCAAATGTAACGTTCTGGCCCCACTACTGTAATTCAGAAAGCTGAATGAGGACCTTATTGCCATGAATGTGTTTGTTTTTTTATGACCGTGTTTTTCTTTCTGCTTGCATTTTGCATTTATATTTTGATGTGTGTATTTTCTGTCATTTATGTAATTCAGGGCTCATCTGTAAAATATACCTTGTTCTCAGTTTGACTCCCTGATCAAATAAAGGTAAATAATAATAATAATAATAATAATAATAAACACATATATATATATATATATGTTTTCCTTTTCTTTCTTTTTTGTGCAGCTTTCGGCTGTAGTGCTCTGTTTCTGAGAGTATGGGTTCCATATACTAACTCCACTTTTGTTTTATCTGTACATGTGTTTTGTTCTAGTAGAAATACATCTATAATATGTTCTGTTCTATCTAGCATTTCTATTTCTATTTGATAGTATGACATCTAGTGGCCCTTTTGACTACTTTAGTTAACCACAGGTGTCTGTAGTTATCTGTGGCTCACTGTGTGGCCGTATCTGTCCCACTATTGTTTGTGGAGACATGCATTCTATGAATAGTAGATAGGTTTTGATATATCCCTGTGAATAGTAGATTATTAAGTTTATTATTTTACCTTTATTTATCTAGGCAAGTCAGTTAAGAACAAATTCTTATTTTCAATGACGGCCTAGGAACAGTGGGTTATAACTGCCTTGTTCAGGGGCAGAACGACAGATTTTTACGTTGTCAGCTCTGGGATTCGATCTTCCAACACTCTAACCACTAGGCTACCTGCCGCCCCTGTCATTCCCATCACGTCATTAAACATCCATTTTAGTTGAAAATTAAATATCATACAATTGATTTATAACGGATTTCTTATACATTTGTACATGAACTTGTATTGAATATTATTTCAAGTGATTTTTAAGGTTTTCCTAATATTAATAATTCAACACGACGCCTGGATGTATAAACTTGCCTTGGTGACAGCTGAAAAATAAGATATTTCCACACAACCTTTTTGTGAGATTATGATAACAACCATATGATTTCCATATCTAAAACAAATAAATGTATGTCAATTATACATAACATACTCATTTACCTCAAAAATATGGGATGTGATGGAAATGACAAGGTGTGGTGGAAATTATATCTAAGTAACTAAGCAACTAAATTGTTGAATGAGTTTCCTGTAAACAATAGATATTATATTAATTCTCTTTTAGCCAGGTAAATACTGGTGGTCTTTTCTTATTATCTGCTAAGCCAATACAATTATAACTGGCTATACTTATTTCACTACTTACCAGAATGAGACACAGGTTTCAATTCTATTTATCAGAATATATGTTTGTAAACGTACCATTAAAAAGTAACATGATGATTGAGTGTCTATATAGCTGTAGCATGATATTTGCAATGCTACTAAGTAAACCTCCAATTGGTCCCCCCTATTCCACCCGCTAAAAGCCCTCCTCATCCTCAGTTGGGTTGTCATCCCAATGCCCGGCAGACCACCCCCGACCCCCCGGATCCCATAGCCGCGGAGAGACCGGGACCCATCCTTCTCTGAATGTCCGTGTGTGACCCCCTCCCCATGGGTTACTGCAGCTAGTGTTGCCAGCACTGCCACTGCCTGAGTGGAGGCTAGGTACAAGGTCATCAAGGTTCTCATCCAATCAAAGATGGCGTAGCAGTCAGACATCTTTGCCTTTGTCCTGTCATGTCCCTTGTATATATCTTTAAACATCTTTTTCTTCGCATATCTTTGTAAAATATTTTCCTAAACCTCAACTTAAAAATACTCTCCTGCAACCCGTCTCACCCAATGTGGCGTGGATCTGCTTTTTTCTAAAGTATTTCTATTTACTTCGGATCTGGAATCCCTCAACTGAAGCTAGCCAGCTAACTACCTACCAGCGATCAGTTAGCAAACCATAGCTAGCGGTCATCAGCTAACCTTTAGCTCGGAAAGCTCACGCCAGTTCGAACAACGTGACTCAAACCAGAGCATAACGGACCTATTTCTCTCCATATCCCCGGATTCCTACAGCAAACTCTGAACATTTTCATCTGGATCTTCGCTACTAGCTAACCGCAATCCCGGGTGACCACTCCTGGCTAGCGTTTCCATCCCGGAGCAAGCACCAATTAGCCTGAAGCTAGCCTGGCTAGGGCTCCTGGGCTACCACCAAAGCCCATTCCTGGGCTACAATATCCGGATCCTTTCTACTGGCGGTACGGGGCACGGACCCCCGCCGATCCTCTACGACTGGAATACCGACACAATCTGCCCGAGGATTCCAACAGGCCCCTCAGGCGCAACGCCCGCTGAAGGCCCATTCCGCTAACCTGCTAGGCCTGCTAGCTATCTAGAGCTACCTGGAACCCTACTAATTCCACAACTGGTCTATCGACGTCACCACACGAAGAGGCAAAAACAGACTTACCCCCACGTCGTCCCCCAAAGGCTAACTTCCTATCCCCGGTCTGCTAACTGCTAGCTTGCCTGCCTCGGTCTGCTAACTGCTAGCCCCTGCTAACTGCTTGCTTGCTAACCTGGTCTGCCAACTGCTAGCTTCCCAGCCCCGGCCTACTAACTGTTAGCTTGTTAGCATCGGCCTGCTAACTGTCTGAATCGCCGTGTCCCCAGTCAGCCCAACCACTCACTGGACCCATATGTTCACATGGCTACGCATGCCTCTCTGTAATATCAATATGCCTTGTCCATTACTGTCTTGGTTAGTGATTACTGTCTTATTTCACTTTAGAGCCTCTAGCCCTGCTCAATATGCATTAACCAACCATGTTGTTCCACCTCCTACATATGCGATGACATCACCTGGTTTAAACGTCTCTAGAGACTATATCTCTTTCATCATTACTCAATGCCTAGGTTTACCTCCAATGAACTCACATCCTACCTTACCTTTGTCTGTACACTATGCCTTGAATCTATGCTATCGTGCCCAGAAACATGCTCCCTTTACTCTCTGTTCCAAATATGCTAGACGGCCAGTTCATATAGCATTTAGCCGTACCCTTATCCTACTTCTCCTCTGTTCTTCTGGTGATGTAGAGGTTATTCCAGGTCCTGCAGTGCCTAGCTCCACTCCCACTCCCCAGGTGCTCTCATTTGATGACTTCTTTAACCGTAATGCTTTGGTTTCATGCATGTTAACATTAGAAGCCTACTCCTATGTTTGTTTTACTCACTGCTTTAGCACACTCTGCCAACCCGGATGTCTTAGCCATGTCTGAATCCTGGCTTAGGAAAACCACCAAAAACCCTGAAATCTCCATCGCTAACTATAAAATTTTCCGCCAAGATAGAACTGCCAAAAGGGGGCGGTGTTGCAATCTACTGCAAAGCTAGCTTGCAGAGTTCTGTATTACTATCCAAGTCTGTATCCAAACATTTCGAGCTTCTACTTCTAAAAATGAACCTTTCCAGAAACAAGTCTCTCACTGTTGCCGCTTGCTATAGACCTCCCTCTGCCCCCAGCTGTGCCCTCGATACCATATGTGAATTGATTGCCCCCCATCTATCTTCTGAGCTCGTGCTACTAGGTGACCTAAACTGGGACATGCTTAACACCCCGGCCATCCTGCAATCTAAGCGTGATGCCCTCAATCTCACACAAAATATCAATGAACCTACCAGGTACAACTCCAAATCCGTAGATCATAGATGTCATCCTAACTAACTCGCTCTCCAAATACACCTCTGCTGTTTTCAATCAAGATCTCAGCGATCACTGCCTCATTGCCTGCATCCGGAATGGGTCTGCGACCAAACGACCACCCCTCATTACTGTCAAACGCTCCCTAATACACTTCTGTGAGCAGGCCTTTCTAATCGACCTGGCCGGGGTATCTTGGCTATTCATTAAAAGTGCCTTCCTCACCATCTTAAATAAGCATGCCCCATTCAAAACATGTAGAACTAGGAATAGATATAGTCCTTGGTTCACTCCAGACCTGTCTGCCCTTGACCAGCACAAAAACATCCTGTGGCGTTCTGCATTAGCATCTAATATCCCCCGTGATATGCAACTTTTCAGGGAAGTTAGTAACAAATATACACAGGCAGTTAGGAAAGCTAAGGCTATCTTTTTCAAACAGAAATTTGCATCCTGTAGTACTAACTCAAAAAGGTTCTGGGACACTGTAAAGTCCATGGAGATGTATCATGTATCACTAGCCACTTTAAACTATGCCACTTTTATATGTTTACATACCCTACATTACTCATCTCATATGTATATACTGTACTCGATACCATCTACTGCATCTTGCCTATGCAGTTCTGTACCATCACTCATTCATATATTTTTACGTACATATTCTTCATCCCTTTACACTTGTGTGTGTATAAGGTAGCTGTTGTGAAATTGTTAGTTTAGATTACTCGTTGGTTATTAATGCATTGTCGGAACTAAAAGCATGAGCATTTCGCTACACTCGCATTAACATCTGCAAACCATGTGTATGTGACGAATAAAATTTAATTTGATTTGATTTTGAGAATAAGAGCACCTCCTCCCAGCTGCCCACTTCTCTGAGGCTAGGAAACACTGTCACCACCGATAAATCCACTATAATTGAGAATTTCAAGAAGCATTGGCCATGCTTTCCACCTGGCTACCCCTACCCCGGTCAACCGCCCGGCACCCTCCACAGCAACCCGCCAAAGCCCCCACCATTTCTCCTTCACCCAAATCCAGATAGCTGATGTTCTGAAAGAGCTGCAAAACCTGGACCCCTACAAATCAGCCGGGCTAGACAATCTGGACCCTCTCTTTCAAAAATTGTCTGCCAAATTGTTGCAACCCCTATTACTAGAATGTTCAACCTCTCGTATCGTCTGTGATTCCCAAAGATTGGAAAGCTGCCGCGGTCATCCCCCTCTTCAAAGGGGGGGACACTCTAGACCCAAACTGCTACAGACCTATATCTATCCTACCCTGTCTTTCTAAGGTCTTCGAAAGCCAAGTTAACAAACAGATTACCGACCATTTCGAATCCCACCTTCTCCACTGGTCATGGGTGCACCTCAGCCACGCTCAAGGTCCTAAACGACATCATAACCGCCATCAATAAGAGACATTACTGTGCAGCCGTATTCATTGACCTGGCCAAGGCTTTCGACTCTGTCAATCACCACATTCTTATTGGCAGACTCGACAGCCTTGGTTTCTCAAATTATTGCGTCGCCTGGTTTACCAAGTACTTCTCTGATAGAGTTCAGTGTGTCAAATCGGAGGGCCTGTTGTCCGGACCTCTGGCAGTCTTTATGGCGGTGCCACAGGGTTCAACCCTCGGGCCGACTCTCTTCTCTGTATACATCAATGATGTTGCTCTTGCTGCTGGTGATTCTCTGATACACCTCTACGCATACGATACCATTCTGTATACTTCTGGCCCCTCTTTGGACACTGTGTTATCTAACCTCCAGATTAGCTTCAATGCCATAGAACTCTCCTTCCGTGGCCTCCAACTGCTCTTAAACGCAAGTAAAACTAAATGCATGCTATTCAACCGATCACTGCCCGCACCTGCTCGCCTGTCCAGCATCACTACTCTGGACGGCTCTGACTTAGAACACATGGACAACTACAAATACCTAGGTGCCTGGTTAAACTGTAAACTCTCCTTCCAGACTTCACATTAAGCATCTCCAATCCAAAAATGTAATCTAGAATCGGCTTCCTATATCGCAACTAAACATCCTTCCTCATGCTGCCAAACATACCCTCGTAAAACTGACCATCCTACCGATCCTCGACTTTGGTGATGTGTTCTATAAAATAGCCTCCAACACTCTACTCAACAAACTGGATGCAGTCTATTACAGTGCCATCCGTTTTGTCACCAAAGCCCCCTACACTACCCACCATTGCGACCTGTGCGCTCTCGTTGTTTAGCCCTCGCTTCATACTCATCGCCAAACCCACTGGCTACAGGTTATCTACAAGTCTCTGCTACGTAAAGCCCCGCCTTATCTCAGCTCACTGGTCACCATAGCAGCACCCACTCATAGCTCGTGCTCCAGCAGGTATATCTCACTGGTCACCCCCAAAGCCAATTCCTCCTTTGGTCGTCTTTCCTTCCAGTTCTCTGCTGCCAATAACTGGAACGAACTGCAAAAATCTCTGAAGCTGGAGACTCATATCTCCCTCACTAGCTTTAAGCACCAGCTGTCAGAGCAGCTCACAGATGACTGCACCTGTACATAGCCCATCTGTAAACAGCCCATCTATCTACCTACCTCATCCCCATACTGTATTTATTCATGTATTTATTTATCTTGTTCCTTTGCACCCCAGTATCTCTACTTGCACATTAATCTTCTGCACATCTACCATTCCAGTGTTTAATTGCCATATTGTAATTACTTCGCCACCATGGCTTATTTTATTGCCTTGACTCCCTTATCTTACCTCATTTGCACTCTCTGTATATAGACTTTTTGTTTTCTTTTGTTCTACTGTATTATTGAGTGTATGTTTTATTTATTCCATGTGTAACTCTGCGTTGTTGTATGTGTCGAATTGCTATGCCTTATCTTGGCCAGGTCGCAGTTGCAAATGAGAACTTGTTCTCAACTAGCCTACCTGGTTAAATAAAGGTGAAATAAAAATACATTTAAAAAATAGCAGCTTTAAGAATTTCCTTGTATATTATGTTCTCCCATCAGGGGGCTTTGGCTTTGCAGGACCAACCCTGCCAGGCAGGCTCAGAATCTTGAGGGGGTGGTGCTGCTCTAGAAGGTCTCTGACCGCATTTGGCTGCATACAGGCCACTCACAGCAGACCCATAATACAGATATGGACTTTGACGGAGAAAACTTGTAAATAGTATTTATTTATTGAGTTAATGTTGAATAATAGAAGAGAACATTTAGCATTTGTACGTGTGTTTAACAGTAGGTTAGAGAAATATTGAATGCATAAAAGTATGTGTCTGTTACAATTGAAGATCCTGTGTAATTGTGAAGTTTCCTGTTTCGTCTATTCCCAGAAGAGCGAGACTGAGTTGAGAAAGTGAAATAAGCTAAGACACCACTGTTTCCTGTTTTGTGGTAGAGTTGTCAATTGCAAGCATGAATAATAATTATAGATGCACCCTGTTAGGGTATAGGGTTGTGGACCTTTCCATCAATATAGGACCATAAATAAATACATTTGATGTATAATTTATTTTAAAACGCTGTTCCACCATGATAGGACAATAAATGAATGAATGTATAATTCTTTATAAAAATGTATATCCGTCATCTGCACAATATTGAAAGCTCTCAAACAACCCCTGCTCACAGAAATACATTGGTTCTGGAACATGCAACCATTTCCTTTCTCACTCAACGCTACACTTTCCCAAACACCAAAAAAACACACACATCACACCATCCATCCACACATACTGGGCCTTCTGTTTACTGAGTTTATCTCCACCATGTTGAATTAGTGCTTTTGTGTTCCAATTAGTTATATTTGAAGATAGATAGAAAAGCTATATTTTTGTTGTTGTATTATTACAATCCATAACAGGGCTAGAATTGTGTGTTTCATTATTTGTCTCCTCTATGAGAACTTTGTCATTTTTTTAATAGCCATGGAGTAGTCTTTGTGACTCTGAACAACTGGTTATCAATATACAGTTTATCGACCACGAGAACTACGCGTTTCCCTTTCAATCTATTTTCCTTGAAAATTGGATACAGAACTTTACGCCGTTCTGCAATTTCCTTCGGGAACTGGTCATCCATGCCTATTTTCGTGCCTTTTACCCAGGCTTTTAACCATTATTTTATCTTTAAAGAAAGCACATTTGGCAACGATTGGGCGTTCATACCTCTTCCGGAAGCAGTGTACACTTTCGAGTTGGATTTTGTTGATAGCTTCGCGTGGGGTCTGATGCGCTGTAAAGAGGAACGATCTAACTACAGATTCGGGAACTTCTTCTTTCTCTTCGATACCTGTAAATACCAGATTATCGCTCATTGATCTAGCGTGTATGTCAAGTAAGGCTTCTCTCCGTACGCCGTTCTCCTTTTTTACGTTCACTTCTGTTTCAATCATATTGACTGTCCGTTTTAGCTTGTTTGTGTCTTTCTCTAATGTCGCAGTTTTTTCGTCACTCATCTCAATGCTTGCCTTCAACTATTTTATATCCGTCCTGACTAGTTCCAGTATACCCAGTTGGACATTTATTGATTTTAACAGATCTGTTTCGACCTTTACCATTTCCGGTGGTGAAAATATTAAATATGTACAATAGTCACGTTTCGTTTTGAAATAGGTTCCCCTGTCATCCGACAATGAATATTACATTTTTATCTTGAGGTGTTCAACATAACTGTGTTAAATCCGCCGTCTTGGATTAGTGCTTTTCGACATCATATGGTATTGTAATGAAACAACAGGGAGCAGGTCTCGAACCCTCGACCTTCGAGCCCGAGGTCCGGCGCGCTAATGACTGTGCTGCAGTCTATTTCCGCGTTTATAAACCCAAGGTCGTTACAGTATGTATTAATTTGAGGATTGTCGCGCCCTGGCCATAGAGAGGCTTTTTATTCTCTATTTTGGTTAGGCCCGGGTGTGACTAGGGTGGGCGTTCTATGTTATTTTTTCCAATGTTTTTGTATTTCTTTGTTTTTGGCCGGGTATGGTTCTCAATCAGGGACAGCTGTCTGTCTGGGTAGTTATTTTCTGTTTAGTGTGTGGTGCACCTGACGGAGCTGTTTCGGTTGTGCACTTTGGCACTTTGCGATCTAGTGTTAAGTTATATTTAATAAAATGCCGAACACGTACCACGCTGCACCTTGGTCCTCACCTTCTTCCACCAACGACAATCGTTACAAGGATGTCCATCACCCATTTCATATGATGTGTTACGAATTGTAATTCGTATTATGTTACGAATTTGCAAAACCTACTATACGGTATGGATATGCAAAACGTATGATATGTTACATTCTAGCTAACGTTAGCGAGGCTGGAGGTTGGGGTTAGGTTAGGGGAATGGTTAGCTAACATACTAAGTAGTTGCAACGTAGCTAGAATGGAATAAATAGTTAAAGTTGCTAATTATCTTAAACTCTGAGATTAGAATTATACACCTACCCACCCAACCCGACCATACACCCTACCTTCGTTTTTGCCTTAAGTAACCATCTGTCTCCTTTAACCATACCAAATGTAACACATACCATACTAATTTGAGTGTCACAGATTTACCATGTTACCTCTAGTCTTTCAGACCAGACTTTTATTTGTCGATTTGCTTTCATCCTGTAGCTGAAAGACAAATATCATGTCTCTCTTTCACTCCATACGCACCCACCCGCCATACGCACCCTTTCTGCTCCTGAACAAGGCAGTTAACCCACTGTTTCTAGGCCGTCATTGAAAATAAGAAGTTGTTCTTAACTGACTTGCCTAGTTAAATAAATGTATAATAAATGTAAAAAATCTCAGGATTGTGTCTGTCAATAGTTCACTTTTGGTCTCAGTACAACACCATTTTATGGGCATTTTACAATGATAGGTGAGGTGTATTAATTAGTTCATAAGTAACCTCGATTCTCGACCTTTTACTAATACAGTTCCAACCTGCTGTTCTGCAATGTGATATGGTTTAGGTAGATGACAATCTCTTCTGAAATAGATAAAAATATGTATTTTACATGTGTAAAAGGGTGATTATGCAACTTTGGCCGTGCAAACTTTCAGAAATTAAAACACCATTTTACCAGTATTGTACTTGTCTTTGATTTGTCTAGAAACTATATCTGATAATGGCTGCCATCTACTATTCAGGAATTTCTATATTTTTGTCATTTTTCCCCAGACAGCCATAGACAAATGTCCCATCTCGTCATTAAACATCCATTGTAGTTGAAAAGGAAATATCATACAATTGATTTATAACGGATTTCTTATACATTTGTACATGAACTTGTATTGAATATTATTTTAAGTGATTTTTAAGGTTTTCCTAATATTAACAATTCAACACGACGCCTGGATGTATAAACTTGCCTTGGTGACAGCTGAAAACATGTATCTATCATTAAAAATAAGATATTTCCACACAACCTTTTAGTGAGATTAAGATAACCATATGATTTCCACATCTAAAACAAATAAATATGTATTTTGTACAAAATATACTAATTTACCTCCAAAATATGGGCTGTGATGGAAATGACAAGGTGTGGTGGAAATGACATCTATGTAAAAAAAAATATATATACTTATGAAAACAATATTTTATTGCAAACATTTTGAACAACAACTATTGTTAAAAATGTAATTAATATAAGACAAAGTAAGATTCCAAAACACTGGAACTAGCACTTGAGAACAATGTGTTACAGATGCTACAAATAGAAATTCTAGCACATGTATAGAAGGAAGAGTTAATTGAGAGCTACAAATGTTTTATTTTATGTATGATTTTATGCCCTGCTTTGTATGTACTGTATAGTGATTTTCCAAGTGTATCTAAGGCTTAGAACAGTTGGGGCCAACATGACTCATGGTTTTCACAAAAGCACCACTCTCTGCGTGAATGTCTTGCACAATACCAGGGTAAATGTCCTGATCATACTCAACCACACATCACTTTCCAATCAATGCTTCACTTAGATCTTCAATGGGCTGGATGGTGCTTTGAGATGAGTTGAATTTTTTCTATCTTGGTCTACCTCTGTTTTTTCAACCAGTCACAGTCTGTGGGCTGAAACAGCTGCAGTGATGTGGAAAGGAACAGAAGCAACTGTGTAGCTGCCAAGTTATCTCCCCTGGACTGTCGGTGACGATCTGGAAACAGGAAATTCTAAACGTTATGCACATTCGGAATATGTGTAGCATAGTCTAGTGATAATGTGATAATATGTTTGTATAACAAATGTGAAATTCGACATAAAATAACCCACAACTATTACCTGGTGTATCTTCATTGTCCCACTGATTGTCTCCAGGTGATCCGGTAGGAGGGCCTCATGCTCTCTAGCTCCTCCTCTGAGATGTATAAGAGCTTGATAGCTGACTGATCTTTTGACAGTTCCTCAAATACAGTTTTTCCATTTGGGAGGTCCTTGCCTTGTGCCACAATTCTATCTGCTCTTCGTTTCACAGCTGCTCCTACCCCATCAGCTGGGCCTTTTCCATGTCCGGCTTCTAGGAAATTCCATGTAACTCTCTGGAGGCCCATTTCAAAGGGAAGGGTGGAGAGATAGTATAAATTATTTTTAGACCTATACTGGGTTGTAAGGGCCATCACTCAAAGTGTACTGCAGTAGCCGATGGGCAGAGCTCAAGGAAGTAGGCCAGTGTTTTTGAGAGATGGGCCCAGATAGCAGAGGGATCATGTCGCATAGAAGAGCTCAGTGAGCAAAGTGAAACTGTATCATTTGTGGTATATCCAACACAGGTGTGGAGGGTCACCTGCTTGTGAGAATCACCAAAGTGAACTGCCTGGATTTCACTGGTGTATTGACACAGGTAGTTCTCTGCAAAGTCAATATGCACAATGATCTCCTCTTTCCCCAGATTCTCTTTTATTTCTCTCAGTTTGAAGTATTGGTGTTGAATGTTGTACACGTGTTTCCCCAACTTCTCTTTCAATCTGTTGGAGGAGAAGTCCTCCAATAGAATCTGTAGTGTGCCACATACCTTTTATTCTACTGTCAAATGTACAGTGAACTTTCCATGTTTCCCTCTTTGTTTTTCTTCTCTCTCTCTTCAGCTTTGTTTATCCACTCAAACCACCATGTCTGCTCACCAGCATCAAAGTCAGATGTTTTAAGCTCTTTTTCTTGGCAAAGGGAGCACTCTATACATGCACTCTTTCTTCAGGTTCTCACAGCCAAGACTCAATAACTTTCTCAATGTTGCTGCAGCTGATCACTTTTTGTTTGTCCGCCATGAACTGAAGGTTGGCGTGGGTTTTGCACACGTGTCCCTATCCTGGACTGCTGGCTTGACAACCCAAAAAGGACACATTTTGCAGAATTCACAGTAGGACATTTGAATGTCATAATTTCTCAGGATGGTACCTCTGTGCATTTTTGAAGCCACTTGTTTGTCCTTGGCACTGCACATTTTTTAAATACTTTTGTTTTAACTCTGCAATGATGGCATTTTGAAACAATAAAATGCTTCTCAAGTTCTTCGGAGTTCCCTTCATTTGCTGTTTTGTCTTTATCTTTGGGGAATATTGTCTCTCCATTTTGTTCATCAGTCGATCATACCTTCTTTTGTATTTCTCAGCTTTCCGTAAAGCATTTATCAAGTTTGACATTTGTCATACTAAGATCTCTGTATGCTTTTGAGCGACCTCTTCCAAACTTTTTCCTTCCAGCAAGTATTCAACTTCTCATTCCTGTTGCAGACAATGAGGAAGGAGTGTTAGGGGCAGGTATGTTGGCCTCATGTTCTGGCTGCAAGTCATCTGGTGACTGAGGTGGTGTGTTGCCTGATAGGTAGGTCTCATGTTCTGGCTGCAAGTCATCTGGTGACTGAGGTGGTGTGTTGCCTGATAGGTAGGTCTCATGTTCTGGCTGCAAGTCATCTGGTGACTGAGGTGGTGTGTTGCCTGATAGGTAGGTCTCATGTTCTGGCTGCAAGTCATCTGGTGACTGAGGTGGTGTGTTGCCTGATAGGTAGGTCTCATGTTCTGGCTGCAAGTCATCTGGTGACTGAGGTGGTGTGTTGCCTGATAGGTAGGTCTCATGTTCTGGCTGCAAGTCATCTGGTGACTGAGGTGGTGTGTTGCCTGATAGGTAGGTCTCCATTGCAACTGTTCTCTTTAAAGTCTGTCTTCTATTCCGTTGGTTACATTTCCATTGTCTTCTCTTGTTTCTTTGTTCTTGCTTTGTAAGCTCAGAGATAGATTTCACTTCTCCCTTCTCTTTTTTTCTTCCAGTATCTCTCCCTGTCTTTTTGCACATGTTCCTGGTATCATATAGGATAATTTTTTAAATTTTGTATCTATTTGTCTGTGACCTCTGCTGTTTTATGTGGCATCTTCAAAAAATAACGACAAATACTACTTAGTTTTCAACTAGAGCAACCTTGGAGCATTTTCTAGATTCAATTAATTTAAAACATGATTAAACAAGCCTACAGTAAAAAACAAAAAAAATTCAAAAGTAAAGTAAAAACGAATAAGATAATGGATTTGTGTCATTTCCACCACTTTCTGTCATTTCCACCACACTTAAGTTTGTGATGGAAATGACTGATGGAAATGACACTTCTAGAGTTTCTGGAGAAAATTGACAGACTGCTTAGCATGCTTTGGTTAGTATTACAGCTAGCATATTGTTTACACTAAATACATCAAATCTAACAAAAAATTCAAAAGTTCTACCACAAATTAAAGAAATTATAGCCTGTTTGGAAATGACTGACAATTAAAAATATTCTCTACACAAGTAATATTTACCTCGATTTTTCTTCAACTTCTGGACATCACATCTGGAACAACTGTCCACTGCACTGTAACAATATGTTTCCATGGTAACTAAATTAACATTCTCTTGAAAAAACTTTATTAATGAGGAATTTGTCCTCAGTGGTGGAAATGACACCATTCCCAAAGGACAGGTATTTTTTATAAAGGGCTTACTCACAAATATTGATATAGATTTTATTTAATTGACTCTTTCTGTAGTATATAACATTATATAATGTGTAATTATTAATGTTTTCTCATAGAAAAACATAGAAGCTTAAAAGTCTGGGTCAGGGACCAGGGCAAAATAGTGAAATTGAAGTATAAAATGTATCTGAAAAGTAGCTAAAATACTTGATAGAGAGGTGTTTAAAAAAGTATGGGATGATTCCAGTGTGAACTGAACATACAGATATTTGTACTTGTTTTATTTTTTATAAAATCCCCAAAATTGACCCGAGGACATAGAAGTTCCCGTAGTTGTACCATCACCCAAAAACACTTAATCAAATCAAATTTATTGGTCACATACACGTTTAGCAGATGTTATTGCGGGTGTAGCGTAAAATAGAGCCTGTATTTTTTTAATCATTTCACTTGACCTTTCAAAACTGACCTCACCCTCACATTATGACCCTAAAAGAGGATCCCCTCCCTTCATAGTTACAAGCAAATCTATGAAACAATGTATGTTTGATTAGTGTAAAAAAGGCAGTCCTTTTATTTAATTTTTTATTTAACCTTTATTTAACTAGGCAAGTCGGTTAAGAACAAATTCTTATTTGCAATGACGTCCTAACAAAAGGCAAAATGCCTCCTGCAGGGACAGGGCCTGGGATTATTGGGGATTTTACATGCTGTGTAATAATAGGTAATAACCACTAATTACTTTGTTACTTTGATACATTTCAGCCATATGTTTTAATGTATGGCTATTACTATTCTTTAATGTAAGTTGCCAATACTGCTTTGCGTATTGTTTATCGTATGTAGTGTTATTCCATACTGCCATAAGTGTTATTGTTGCTTTGGTTACACAAGTACTTTTGCAGAGCTGGTTTAAATTGTTGAATTGATAAACATAGCGTGTGCATGCAAAATACTGTGTGCATGCAAAATACTATCACAGCATTTTCCATAGTGGCCTTGATCATGGTGTTTTATTGCGCTGCCATGGGGGGGCTTCTAGAGTCATCCCAGACAATTCTTGGAGCTTGCTCATGCGCAGAGTAATTGATGACCATGTGGTGCCAGGGCACATCTGCCTGGAACCCAGAAGCGCTGTTTGACATGTTCCTGCACGGAGTATCAGAGGAAGTGAAAGACGAACTCGCAGGCCAGGAACTACTGACGGATCTCGACTCGCTCATCGCCTTGACAATTCAGATCAATCGGCGAATACGGAAGCAAAGGAAGGAGAGGAGGTTTGATTTCAATTGCCCGCCCAAGGCTTCCTCCTCGCCTCCGAGACAACCCAGAAGTCCTCGACGGCTTCGATGCTGAGAGAACCTTATGCTACCTGGGTTCCCACGAGAGTCTCAAAGGTCTGCCAATTCACCTCTTCCCAAGCCGATGCAACTAGACAGAGCTAGGATGTCCCCAGCAAAACGCCTATACAGGCTTCACACTAAGAGTTGCCTGTATTGCGGGACTGCTGGTCATTTCGTCTCCACCTGTCCACTAAAAGACCAGGCTCATCGGTAGGAGCGAGTATTCTGGTGGGCCATATGGAGAACTTTTCCTCTCCCCTTACTCGCACCCCTTTTCATGCCATGTTGCTGTGCGGGAACCAGTCGAAATCTCTCCGAGTACTCATCGACTCTGGGGCCGATGAGAGCTTAATGTACACTACCCCGGTGTCCGAGCTGGGCATCCCCACTCAGCCCCTGTCCATTCCCATGGACGTTAGAGCCCTGGACGGGCGCTCTATAGGCCGGGTCACCCACAATACCAACCCCATCAACCTACGTGTGTCAGGGAACCACAGCGAGACGATTCAATTCCTGCTTATCTCCTCAGGTTCCCGTGGTATTGGGATTCTCTTGGCTCCAGCAACACAAGATATCAGCTGATGTAAGAAGGGCTATATAAATCAATTTGATTTGACAATCCCCTTATTGACAGGTCTGCTGGTGCCATCATGGGCTGGAGCCCATTCTGCAACGCTAATTGCCTGAAGTCAGCGCAGCCTGCCCAGGCACCACTCCTCCCCGTGGACGACTCTACTCTCTGTTGGGTCCGGAGACCAAGGCTATGGAGACCTACATTGAGGGTTCATCCGTCCTTCTGCCTCCCCCACCGGCACAGGGTATTCCTTTGTGGAGAAGGACAAAACCCTGCGCCTGTGCATCGACTACTGGGGCCTCAAAGACATCACTGTGAAGAACCACTACCCTCTACCACTCAGCTCTCTGGCCTTCGAGCCGCTCCATGAGGCCACCGTGTTCTCCAAGTTGGCCCTACGGAACACCTACCATCTGGTGCGGATACAGGAAAGGGACAAGTGGAAGACTGCCATTGCAATTCTACAGACAAAGGAATTCTCCGGTTGAAACATTTAATATTTATGATAAAAACATCCTAAAGATTGGTTCTATACTTTGTTTGACATGTTTCTACGAACCATAATATGACTTTTCGTCTGAACTTTCGCCTGGACTTGCCCGCGCCTCGTGAGTTTGGATTGTGTACTAAACGTGCTCACAAAAGGAGGTATTTGGACATAAAGATTAACTTTATCTAACAAATCAAACATTGATTGTGGAACTGGGAATCGTGGGATTGCATTCTGATGAAGATCAAAGGTAAGTGAATATTTATAATGCTATTTCTGACTTCTGTTGACTCCAACATGGCGGATGTCTGTTTGGCTGGATTTGTTGTCTGAGCGCCCTACTCAGATTATTGCATGGTTTGCTTTTTTTCGTAATGTTTAAAAAAGAAATCTGACACAGTGGTTGCAACAAGGAGAAGTATATCTTTAATTCTGTGTATAACAGTTGTATCTGATCAATTTTTATTATGAGCATTTCTGTAAATTGATGTGGCTCTCTGCAAAATCACTGAACGTAACGCGGCAATGTAAACTGAGATTTTTGGATATAAATATGCACTTTATCGAACAAGACATACATGTATTGTGTAACATGATGTCCTATGTGTGTCATCTGATGAAGATTATCAAAGGGTAGTGATTAATTTGATCTATATTTCTGTTTTTTGTGACTCCTCGCTTTGGCTGGAAAAATGGCTGTGTGTTTTTGTGACGTGGCTCTGACCTAACATAATCATATGTTGTGCTTTCGCTGTAAAGTCTTTTTGAAATCTGATACGGTGGGTATATTAACTTTTTTATGGCTGCAATCGCGTTAACGGGAGCGATATGACAGCAGCCAGTCAAAGTGTAGGGCACCATTTTCAAAACATCAAACATCTCATAATTAACATTCCTCAAACATACATGTACAGTGGGGCAAAAAAGTATTTAGTCAGCCACCAATTGTGCAAGTTCTCCCACTTAAAAAGACGAGACAGGCCTGTAATTTTCATCATAGGTACACTACAACTATGACAGACAAAATGAGAAGAATAAAATCCATAAAATCATATTGTAGGATTTTTAATGAATTTATTTGCAAATTATGGTGGAAAATAAATATTTGGTCAATAACAAAAGTGGCAATGACAGAGGTCAAATGTTTCCTGTAAGTCTTGAAGGTTTTCACACACTGTTGCTGGTATTTTGGCCCATTCCTCCATGCAGATCTCCTCTAGAGCAGTGTTGTTTTGGGGATTTTGCAGGGCAACACGGACTTTCAACTCCCTCCAAATATTTTCTATGGGTTTGAGATCTGGAGACTGGCTAGGCCACTCCAGGACCTTGAAATGCTTCTTACGAAGCCACTCCTTCGTTGCCCGGGCGGTGTGTTTGGGATCATTGTCATGCTGAAAGACCCAGCCACGTTTCATCTTCAATGCCCTTGCTGATGGAAGGAGGTTTTCACTCAAAATCTACACGATACATGGCCCCATTCATTCTTTCCTTTACACGGATCAGTCGTCCTGGTCCCTTTGCAGAAAAACAGCCCCAAAGCATGATGTTTCCACCCCCATGCTTCACAGTCGGTATGGTGTTCTTTGAATGCGACTCAGCATTCTTTGTCCTCCAAACACGACAAGTTGAGTTTATACCAAAAAGTTATATTTTGGTTTCATCTGACCATATGACATTCTCCCAATCTTCTTCTGGATCATCCAAATGCCTGGACATGTACTGGCTTAAGCAGGGGGACACGTCTGGCACTGCAGGATTTGAGTCCCTGGCGGCGTAGTGTGTTACTGATGGTAGGCTTTGTTACTTTGGTCCCAGCTCTCTGCAGGTCATTCACTAGGTCCCCCCGTGTGGTTCTGGGATTTTTGCTCACCGTTCTTGTGATCATTTTGACCCCACGGGGTGAGATCTTGCGTGGAGCCCCAGATCGAGGGAGATTATCAGTGGTCTTGTATGCCTTCCATTTCCTAATAATTGCTCCCACAGTTGATTTCTTCAAACCAAGCTGCTTACCTATTGCAGATTCAGTCTTCCCAGCCTGGTGCAGGTCTACAATTTTGTTTCTGGTGTCCTTTGACAGCTCTTTGGTCTTGGCCATAGTGGAGTTTGGCGTGTGACTGATTGAGGTTGTGGACAGGTGTCTTTTATACTGATAACAAGTTCAAACAGTTCCCATTAATACAGGTAACGAGTGGAGGACAGAGGAGCAAGAAGTTACAGGTCTGTGAGAGCCAGAAATCTTGCTTGTTTGTAGGTGACCAAATACTTATTTTCCACCATAATTTGCAAATAAATTCATAAAAAATCCTACAATGTGATTTTCTGGATTTTGTTTTCTTCTCATTTTGTCTGTCATAGTTGAAGTGTACCTATGATGGAAATTACAGGCCTCTCATCTTTTTAAGTGGGAGAACTTGCGCAATTGGTGGCTGACTAAATACTTTTGCCCCACTGTATCTCATACCATTGTAAAGCTATTCGTGTTGTTAATCCCACCACAGTGTCCGATTTTCAAATATGTTTTACAGCAAAAGGACCACAAACGATTATGTTAGGTCACCACATATAGCCACAGAAAAACGCAGTCATTTTATTCCCCAGTCAAAGAGGAGTTTCAAAAAGCAGGAAAAGAGATAAAATGAATCACTAACCTTTGATGATCTTCATCAGATGACACTAATAGGACTTCATGTTACACAATACATGTATGCTTTGTTTGATAAGTTTCATATTTATCAAAATGAGTTTACATTGGCGCGTTACATTCACTAGTTCCAAAATCATCAGTGATTTTGCATAGCCACATCATTCAACAGAAATTAACATCATAAATGTAGATGATAATACAAGTTATACATATGGAATTATAGATATACCTCTCCTTAATGCAACCGCTGTGTCTGATTTCAAAAAAACTTTACGTAATAAGCCAGCCATGTAATAATCTGAGACGACGCTCAGAAATATTTGTCACAATAGCCACCATGTTGACGTCAACATAAACAAGAAATTACATGATAAATATTCCCTTACCTTTGATGATCTACATCAGAAAGCACTCCAGGAATCCCAGGTCCACAATAAATGTTTGTTTTGTAAGAAAATGTCCGTTATTTATGTCCAAATACCTTCTTTTGTTAGCGCGTTTGGTATACATATCCAAACGCTCATTCTGGTCCGCGTTACATCGGACAAAAACTTCAAAAAGTTATATTACAGGTCGAAGAAACATTTCAAACTATGTACATAATCAATCGTTAGTATGTTTTTAACATATACCTTCAATAAAGTTCCAACCGGGCTATTCCTTCTTGTCTTCATGAGCCCATGAGGAATAAGCATGATCAGAAAATGGCTGACTGCCAGAAACCTGACTGATTCTGCTATCATTCACTCCCACAACACCATAGAAGTCTCATTATAATTTCTATTGATGGTTGACATCTAGTGGAAACCCTAGGCAGTGCAACATCATTAATATCTCAAGGGGATTTCATTGGGGACTCTGGTGAATACAAACAAAGCTCAGATTTCTCACTTCCTGTTTTGATTTCTCCTCAGGATTTTGCTTGCCATATGAGTTCTGTTAAACTCACAGACATCATTCAAACAGTTTTAGAAACTTCATAGTGTTTTCTAAGAAGTTTCTTTCATTTGGTGTATTGCACTTGTTAATGTATGAAAGTTACATATTTCTAAAAAATATTTTAGAATTTCCCACGCTGCCTTTTCAGCGGAATGTTGTCGAGGGGTGCCGCTAGGGGAACCCTTAGCCTTAAGAAGATATTATTAAAGATTTGACAGATAGGAGTGGCTGAAGAGTCAGCTACCATCCTCAGTAGCTTTCCATCTAAGTTGTCAATGCCAGGAGGTTTTAGTTGGCATTATGGTTCATTGTTTAGCTAGCTAGCCACATGTCTTAACAAAAGACTCCACTATTCAAGTAACCATTTCAATAGAATGTCACTGCGACAACTGTTGATAAACGTAGCTGGTAAATTCACTCTGGCTATCTGCTCCGATGCCAGAGTGCAGAATAACTGACAAAATTACAAACGCTCTACACCCGTTGAATATGGCCAGTGTCAGTAAACATTGGCAAAAATGTGTAAATTGTTGCCAGCAGCACTGTTGCAGTCACCAATGCTCCGGACAACATAAAAACCGCCTAACCAACTCTGCTAGGGCGGGTAAAAATAGTCACTGAGCTGTTCTTTCATTTGTGTCTGGAACAAGCTAGCCAACGTTAGCCATTTAGCTTGGGTGCTTGACAGCTGCTGTTAGGACAAAATGCTTGGATCAACCATTAAAGAGTTGGGTTGGGTAAAAGCTGAAGAGGGTGTGAACGATGCTGAATGGGTGTAGACAAAGAACAGCTCTTCAAACCAAATCCTTCAAAGGCCATTTTCACAAACGTGAGGATACAAGTTTATTATACCTACAATGGCCACACCCTGTGAAAATCCCCATCAAAATCTGTCTGTTTGAGCTAGTCTTTGTCTGCAATGGCTGTGTCTCAATCAGCCGCATCCAAAGTGAACACCCTTCTGCATCTGTGGTGGAAGGTGGCAGAGCTAGAGCTCTGTTTTTCAGACCAAGAGAAGTCTTATGAAAACGTCTGTAGCGAACGAACAGTTTGGCCTACAAACTATTAACTCTCAGCTGAGACTATCATGAATACGATGGTGTTCTCTGTTTTGCTCCAGGGCGCCCACAAGCCTCACAAGACTCGTCTGAAGTCGGTACAGCCTCTTCTTCCAACTTCTGTCTGTAGTGCTCAAACGGTTTGGGTTACACACTAATATGACCCCTCAGTGGAAAGCTGAGACTCACAAACAACATGGACTTCAGAACAAACTTTGTTTAGATTTTTCTTGGGACTATCTGTTGTTCCATGTTGTGAATCTGTTTTTTCGTTGGCTAATAGCAGTAATGCCAAATTCAATGTTTCATCCCAAAAAAATATAATATAATTTTATACCTTAAAAATGTCAAATCAAATAGATAAATAATAATATGACCATCTTAAAACAATTCCATATGTTAGCTTAGAACTCCCCCTCTCTCTCTCCCAGCTTAGACAGGGCTTTGACTCTAGAGGGTTAATTAGCTAGCTAGTTGGTTAGCTAGTTTCTCTACTGAAAATCTATCGAACTTACCTCTTTATTATTGTCAGACATTGTTCAGCTTTCACTGTCCCCTTTCCCTTTCCCCACTGTCCCAGCCACAACCAGTCTTTCTGTTGAGACCACTCAGATTGAAATTATTGCTATTTTCTGTCCCTTCCTTTTTATGTAGTTTTTTCATGTATAGTGGTTGTATGAATATAGGATATATCATCCCACAACTGTCCCAAAGTCTGTTTTGGAATATTTATTCCTCGCACAGAATGATAAGCTGACCAATATAATGTAAACCTTTCTACTTTGAGCAAAAGTAGATTGACATAGGCTAGGGATTTTACTGTTTGTTAGGCTACTCGTCTTGTTGGATGAGGAAAATTAAATGTGGACAGTTCTTCTAACATCTTCAAAGTGCATGTCAGAATTTCATAAGGACGCATGCTGTTGCATCCCCGATTTTGTCTGTCTTCACTTGTGCTCTGGAGCTTCAAGGCCTGCAAGTATGACCCAGGCTAAAGGCTTCCCATCAAAATATCATCATATATTATGAAGACATTTTATGATATTCGGTAGCCGAAGTCTAAGCCCCTTCGTCTATGATTGGTCAACAGTAGGGATTTAAGAATAGTTTTTTTTGTCATTCAAGGAGAGATGACTAATTTTCATGCAAATTTTTTGACTTGAGAAATACTGCACCAACCATCTTAGTTAGATGTCAAATTGTGCAACTAATAGCGCTTCAGAAAAAGAGTCAACACAAGAAATCTGTAATTAATTTGATCTTAGATTTGTTTATTTTACCTTTATTTAACTAGGCAAGTCAGTTAAGAACAAATTCTTATTTTCAATGATGGCCTAGGAACAGTGGATTAACTGCCTTGTTCAGGGGCAGAATGACAGCATGACAACTCAGTGATTTGAACTCGCAACCTTTTGGTTACTAGTCCAACACTCTAACCACTAGGCTACGCTGCCACCCCAGATTAATTCTGACTATCTTCAGGAAGCTACAGTATTGCCACTTTTTTTCACATTTTTCAAGCGACGGTCTTTAAAGGGAGTATGCGAGGCACAAACGTTCAATTCGCCTAGCCTTGTTCTGCTAGGAGCAAACCAAACCTAGTATGCAGATGCCTTAATAAGAATTGAGATATCTGAAAGAGTCATGTGAATGAGAGGTACTTCAGAGCATGGTGATTTACAGCCGGGAGAAGGGAATTGTAATTATTAGATTCAGCCCAAGGGCACACATGACTTGTTTTAAGGGGCTCTTGTTTTTACAGCCACACAAGGGGCATGGCCATCAATGCCGCTGGGAAATTCTCGCTCCACACCAAAGTCATCATGTCTTTTCATGGGGAATATGAACCCCTGTGTTGGTTGTATTACCATGGCTTTTTAAAGTTTTGTTCATCCTGTGCTGTTCCCTGTTGGTGTCACTTACGTACACTGAAATGAAAAATGACCTCTGTAGAATTGTCCAAGTATATTTCAGAACAGGAGTGGAAAGATGTTATTTTATTAATTTTTTAGGATCCGCCTTAGCTACTCCTCCTGGGGTCATTACGAAATTGTGAAAAATAAGAATAACACTCCTCCCTTGAGGTCAAGGACATCACTTTTGGTAATTGATTGCAGGAAAGGGCTACTATATCAGAATACAGTTACTTAACGTGATTTTTGTAGTCATTACTCACACTGATATAGTCAAACTCATTCCAGGGAGGGGGCATAGTGTTTGCAGGTTTTGTCTTTCGATGATAACCTAGACACCTAGGTGAGGGGATGTTAAGGGAATTTTTATCTATAATGACTAATTATGTATACATTTCAATCAGGATGAATTAAAGGACTATTATGTTACTGTACATGTATGAATTTTCTCTCTTGCTCCCATTTCTAATTGTATATAATGTAGTCAGGAGTTTAGAACAATGCCTTGGTACAAATGAATGAACTATCTCCAGACTGTCTAGAATGCTTATCTACAATGACTGACCTTGGCTCTAGGCGAGGAGGGAAGGCTTGAGAACTATAGGGCCTTTCTACCAGTGTCAAGAAGAGACGGAACATTTAGAAAACGCTGACGTCATTTTCAGTTTATAACCTGTGGTAAAATGTGTATGAACTCAGTACTCTCTTGAATTAAAGGCTGTTACTTGACTTTTAAGACCAGGGCTCTGTCCATTCTTATAAAATAAGGGTCTTACAAACCCTTATGCATTGACAGAGTGTTTAATATGATTGGGAATTAAAACAGAGGAATTAAATTCCTTCAACAGGGGATGAAGTCTGGAGCTCTGTAAGAGTGACCATCGGGTTCTTGGTCAACTCCCTGACCAAGGCTCTTCTCCCACGATTGCTCAGTTTGGCCAGGCGGCCATCTCTAGGAAGAGTCTTGGTGGTTCCAAACTTCTTCCATTTAAAAATGTTGGAGGCCTCTGTGTTCTTGTGGACCTTCAATGCTGCAGACATTTTTTGATACCCTTCCCCAGATCTGTCCCTCGACACAATCCTGTCTCGGAGCTCTACGGGCAGTTCCTTCGAACACATGGCTTTGTTTTTTCTCTGACATGCACTGTTAACTGTGGGACCATATATATAGACAGGTGTATGCCTTTCAAATTCATGTCCAATCATTTTCATTTGCCACAGGTGGTCACCAATCTAGTTGTAGAAACATCTCAAGGATGATTCATGGAAACAGGATGCACCTGAGCTCAATTTTGAGTATCATAACAAGGAGTCTGAATACTGAAGTATATAAAGTTTTTTAATCATTTAAAATGTGCTAAACATTCTTAACCTGTTTTCGCTTTGTCATTGTATTGTGTAGATTCATGAGATTACTTTTTAAAATACATTTTAGAATAAAGCTGTAATGTAACAAAATCGGGAAACAGTGAGGGGTCTGAATACTTTCCGAATGCACTGTCGACACACAGGCTTTACTTATTAAGGATAGTGGTAGGTCATCAGTAAAAATGTAAAACAGTAAAGAACCAAGACAGCTGCCTTGAGATATACCACACTCTACTTGGTTTACATTAGAAAAGATTCTATGAAAGAAAACCCCCTGTGTTCTGTTAGATAAGTGGCTTTCAATCGTCCTTAATGAAATATCCTCCTCAAGTAAGAAGTACTGTTACTTTAATGAAATGTTACTCAAGTAGAAGTACAAATATTGGTGTAAAAAAAACTACTAAAGTGACAATATAAAGTAGCTCATTTGAAATCAAATCAAACTTCCAAACAGTGCAGTGAAAATGTCAAACCAGTAAACAAATAATAATACAAATGAATCAAATTCACATCAAATCAAATCAAATCAAATTTTATTTGTCACATACACATGGTTAGCAGATGTTAATGCGAGTGTAGCGAAATGCTTGTGCTTCTAGTTCCGACAATGCAGTGATAAACAACAAGTAATCTAACTAACAATTCCAAAACTACTGTCTTATACACAGTGTAAGGGGATAAGGAATATGTACATAAGGATATATGAATGAGTGATGGTACAGAGCAGCATACAGTAGATGGTATCGAGTACAGTATATACATATGAGATGAGTATGTAGACAAAGTAAACAAAGTGGCATAGTTAAAGTGGCTAGTGACATAAGAATGCAGTCGATGATCTAGAGTACAGTATATACATATGCATATGAGATGAATAGTGTAGGGTAAGTAACATTATATAAGGTAGCATTGTTTAAAGTGGCTAGTGATATATTTACATCATTTCCCATCAATTCCCATTATTAAAGTGGCTGGAGTTGGGTCAGTGTCAATGACAGTGTGTTGGCAGCAGCCACTCAATGTTAGTGATTGCTGTTTAACAGTCTGATGGCCTTGAGATAGAAGCTGTTTTTCAGTCTCTCGGTCCCAGCTTTGATGCACCTGTACTGACCTCGCCTTCTGGATGATAGCGGGGTGAACAGGCAGTGGTTCGGGTGGTTGATGTCCTTGATGATCTTTATGGCCTTCCTGTAACATCGGGTGGTGTAGGTGTCCTGGAGGGCAGGTAGTTTGCCCCGGTGATGCGTTGTGCAGACCTCACTACCCTCTGGAGAGCCTTACGGTTGAGGGCGGAGCAGTTGCCGTACCAGGCGGTGATACAGCCCGCCAGGATGCTCTCGATTGTGCATCTGTAGAAGTTTGTGAGTGCTTTTGGTGACAAGCCAAATTTCTTCAGCCTCCTGAGGTTGAAGAGGCGCTGCTGCGCCTTCTTCACGACGCTGTCAGTGTGAGTGGACCAATTCAGTTTGTCTGTGATGTGTATGCCGAGGAACTTAAAACTTGCTACCCTCTCCACTACTGATCCATCGATGTGGATAGGGGTGTTCCCTCTGCTGTTTCCTGAAGTCCACAATCATCTCCTTAGTTTTGTTGACGTTGAGTGTGAGGTTATTTTCCTGACACCACACTCCGAGGGCCCTCACCTCCTCCCTGTAGGCCGTCTCATCGTTGTTGGTAATCAAGCCTACCACTGTTGTGTCGTCCGCAAACTTGATGATTGAGTTGGAGGCGTGCATGGCCACGCAGTCGTGGGTGAACAGGGAGTACAGGAGAGGGCTCAGAACGCACCCTTGTGGGGCCCCGTGTTGAGGATCAGCGGGGAGGAGATGTTGTTGCCTACCCTCACCACCTGTGGGCGGCCCGTCAGGAAGTCCAGTACCCAGTTGCACAGGGCGGGGTCGAGACCCAGGGTCTCGAGCTTGATGACGAGCTTGGAGGGTACTATGGTATTGAATGCCGAGCTGTAGTCGATGAACAGCATTCTCACATAGGTATTCCTCTTGTCCAGGTGGGTTAGGGCAGTGTACAGTGTGGTTGAGATTGCATCGTCTGTGGACCTATTGGGGCGGTAAGCAAATTGAGTGGGTCTAGGGTGTCAGGTAGGGTGGAGGTGATATGGTCCTTGACTAGTCTCTCAAAGCACTTCATGATGACGGAAGTGAGTGCTACGGGCGGTAGTCGTTTAGCTCAGTTACCTTAGCTTTCTTGGGAACAGGAACAATGGTGGCCCTCTTGAAGCATGTGGGAACAGCAGACTGGTATAGGGATTGATTGAATATGTCCGTAAACACACCGGCCAGCTGGTCTGCGCATGCTCTGAGGCGCGGCTGGGATGCCGTCTGGGCCTGCAGCCTTGCGAGGGTTAACACGTTTAAATGTCTTACTCACCTCGGCTGCAGTGAAGGAGAGACCGCATGTTTTCGTTGCAGGCCGTGTCAGTGGCACTGTATTGTCCTCAAAGCGGGCAAAAAAGTGATTTAGTCTGCCTAGACCCTGCCACATGCCTCTTGTGTCTGAGCCATTGAATTGAGATTCCACTTTGTCTCTGTACTGACGCTTAGCTTGTTTAATAGCCTTGCGGAGG